>NW_026875072.1:0-174865 GCF_032173495.1 Musca vetustissima
ATTTGCCTGTTGCTCGTTCGTCGTATTGCTCATTATGCATCATCGTGAAGCAGAAGAAGAATACTTGGAAAGTATTCGTTTGCCCGGTAAGGATATTCTCGGTAACACAGCTGACAGAAGTTGCAGAAAATTTCCGCATCAAGGGTGTAGTGACGAAGTATGATGACTTGGTGTTGAGAAAACAAAATATATACCCTGAAGAGCCACCATTTGGCATCAAAAATGTAAGTCTTCTTCTTGTATGTTTATTGGCAACCAACTGATAAATTAATTTTGCATTTATAGCCCAAGACTGGAGATATTTATACGCCCATCATTGAGAATGAAATTCGGTTTATGACTGTCAACAGTACCTTCTTCCCTTCGGACCACATCAGCATTTTCTTGGCAAAGGTCGTCGTGAACGCATCCCAATGTCTCAAGGTAGTGGTTTCTATGATTTCCAACTTTCAGAATCGGGAATAGTTAAAGTTGAATTTGACAACAAAGAAAAAGAACTGGATAGAGTAGAACGTACAAAGTCGATTGAAGCAATTGTTAAACTGTATGACTCTCACGATAACTTGCTACACATTGATCCATTCAATTTGCAAATCTATGAATTGTCAGAAGAAGTTTTCAATGCGAATATATTGAGCATTCAATTGGGTGATCAAGTGGATTTGGGTATTGGCGAAATAAGGTATACTAAATGTTATCATTATTTTTTGCACATATATTTTTAAATATGTTTGGATAATAAAAATACGTATATATTTTTGTTTGAATGTAAAATATATTGGTTGGCTTTTCAGGTACATAATAACAGGCAATAATTTGGGTGAGACTAAAATAATTTTTAGTTCTGGTAGTGGTGAGATGTTGGTATCCAGCGAGCCTGTAAATGTTCAAGTAAGTTTGTATTCCACCTAATGAAAATGTAATTGATTTATTCAACACCAATCAAATATTTCCAGGTATTCCCTCCTTTACACAACCAGATGTAAATATTGTTTACCACGTAGTACCATTGGTTAATATTCAAATAAAAACACCTTTGGTGCGTATCCGCAGTGGAGCCGTTATGCCAGCTTATATATGGGGTAAATTTACAATTTAAATCATTTTTGAAATAAAATTGTGTATATATTTACATTTTCTATATCAAGGAACTCCTGATTTATCTCCCATGGTCTTGGGCACCTTGTCTAATATGCATATAACATGGTCAACTAATCAACCCGATGTAATTAATATATACAACGTTTTTGCTGATGCCGGTGAGTTAAATATATGTAAAATCAATTTTGAATCACGATACAGCATTATTCAGGTAAATTATCCTGTAATGCTCACAAACGATTCATATAAAAATTATTCTTTGATGAGCCTGAATGGTTGAGCTTCATTTCAGGAACAGATACGGAATATACAATTAATTACAAAATTTGTATATAAAAAATTTGCATTAGCTATATTTCAAACTCACTATTATTTTCCAAAGGAAAACCATAGAGATACTACATGTAAGAATGTAGTATCTCTCTGGTTTACCTTTTCATTGCTTCGATCATGTAGCTCATCTCGAAAGAGAAATTAATAAAAACATTTACATAAATGATCAGTCGCCCTAAAAAGTCATAAAACTTGTAAAGGAAAATATTTAAAACCATATAGGGGAACTTCGAGTGATGTAAACTACCATTTTCTTTTTTATATTGTCGGCGTAATAGTACATTGTGCAGGATTTTTTAAATCATGTTAATGTAAATTATCAATTCCATTACATATATGACAAATAAGTGCTCAAAGAGAGTTCACAGAGAGTTCACTGCAAAAATTCGGTACCAGGTATTTTTGATGTTGAAAATGTTGATAAAATCGGAGTAATGATCGAAGTTGACCGGCATGTTAGCAGTCGTAACATCGCACAGGAAGTAAAAATCGACAGTAAAACTGTTTTAAACCATTTACAATTGATCAGAAACGGCCAGAATTTTTCAACAAGAGAGGTGTCGTGTTCCTCCAGGACAACGCTAGGCCACACACATCTACAGTGACTCTCCAGAAACTTCATGAGCGTGGTTGGGAAGTTTAAATGCATCCGCCATAAAGTCCGGACTTGGCACTAAGCGATTATCATATTTCTCTTGCATTGCAACATTTCTTTAATGATAAAAAATTGGTATCTAGGGAGGATTGTGAAAATCGACTACTAGAGTTTTAAGCAAATAGAGAGCAGGAATTCTATGAGAGAGAAAGTCCTATATTTCATATAAAATAATGGATTTCTTTTTCCCCAACCTAATATATTCCAGGCAAAACATTATATAAATATACATATATAAATAAATAAAATGGCCTTCTAGAAATTTCCATTTATTTAATTTTGGTTAACTGAATGCAATAATTAATATGGGTCCATGTTTTTGTAATTGCCCCCATTTAAGGATGACCCCCCATTTGCGGCATTTTGAAGGTCCTACGATATTTTATGAATATTTTTTTGTGTATCAGTTGAAATATTGATTTGCGCGATTTTATTTGCATTCCGTAAAGCAAATAGTAATTTGTATAAAAAACATTGACATAATGTTTTTCGTCACATCAGACACAATCAGACACCTTTTGATTATTTGGTGTACAATTAACATAAATAAGTCGAAATTATATATGGAAGCTACGATATATCTATATCTGAACCGATTTGAAGCAAACTTGCCAAAAATTAATTTATATTAATTTCAGTACGTTGTGTCAATCTGCTTAGCTGTGGATCTTTAGTGCACAATTTACTTAAAATCGGACGAAAATATATATAGGAGGTGTACATATCATTCTAGACTTAATTCAATGCGCTATGCCAGAATTCATGCAAATCGAATGATTTTCAGAGACTTTGGTGCACGATTTACCTAAAATCGGACGAAACTATATATGGTAGGTATATCTAAATCTGAACCGATTTACACGAAACTTAGCACACATCATTCTAGATTTAATTTAGTACGCTATACCAAAATTCATGCCAAAAGATTAGGAATCTAAAATCGGGCGAAACTATATATGGAAGTTATATCTACATCTGAACCGATTTTCACGAAACTTAGCACACATTTTTTAGACCATTCAGTAGGCTATACCAAATTTCGTGCAAATCGAAAGATATATAGGGACTTTGGGACCCCATTTACCTTAAATCGGACGAAAATATATATGGGAGCTATATTTAAATCTGAACCGATTTTCCCAATTTAATAGGGTTCGTCCTTGAGCCAAACAAATAAGCTGTGCCAAATTTCATCCAATTCGGATTATAAATGCGACCTGTACTTTGTTAACAATTTAACATGGATAGACGAACGGACGGTCGGCATGCATAAATCGGCTGAGAAAGTGATTCTATTCATATTCTCAAAAGGAACCATGGGTCTATCTCGATTATTTTTGCCTGTTACAAACATATGCACAAATACATAATACCCTGTACCACAGTGTGGTGAAGGGTATTCAAATTTCGATGGAGATATAAAACCAACTTTGTTTAATTTGAGTTTGCCATCTTAAGATCCACATATAACAGCAATATCCGAAAAAAAATCTTATATTAGAGTCTGTATTAAAACATATATTAATTTTGTGTAGGAGAAAATAGAATGCTAAAATATAACAGGACTTGTTTGAAAGTACGCACAAGGTTTACGTCTGTATGTCATAGGAAGTAAATGAAAATGTCTCAAATATATAGGCAATGATATATATGATCTAGCAACTCTTACAAGAAATGACCTTTCAAGATGGGAAGTTAATTTTGGAATTAATATTTGAAGTTTTCTCACCGACCTGGAAAAAATAAATTCATTAACTAAATACAGTGGTGCTTGGTATTTAACGATTTATTTTATGTTTCCTACGTGCGGCCCATGGCTCCTTGTGATGTTGTTATATTGTGAATTACAATATTTTTTTTTTCTATGGATTGGCTTCAAATCTTGCCTTCTTAAAGAAAATTGAAGGATCATAAATCCCCGGCCAAAGACTAAATCATGGAAATTGTGTTGACCGTATAGGCGTATTGAACCCCCGCCGAGGATTGTGACAAGCACCAGGGGGCCGATTCCAATATAGGCTAACATAATCGGACATATTTCCACACATAAAATAAAATATGTGCGCCAATCGGCGAACCTTGTTATAAGAGAGGCGTAGGAAAAAATGACTGCATGAGACTACCTTGTATAATTATGTCATGGGCTATATTCAAAGTTAGTATTCGTTGCTACGGAATAAAACATATTTAGTAGTGCTATATCCTGCAACATGCAAGTAGATTGACTACTATACCTTACCCAGTCACATTGTTTGAATTCTATGGAGGAATAATTTAATACGATTTTCAACAAAAGAGAAATTAAGTTGTCATTATAAAGTGTGATCATAATGTCGACAGACAAATTCATTTATTTCAATATAAAAGAGGATTTATTAACATTCATTAAAGCTGATTCTTGATTTGTGCAAATACGTTCATTTGCAAATGTGACTTGAAGGTAATCGCACACGAAAGAGAACTAAATATTATTGAGCAACATTAAACGAAAATATTATACTTTGGGTATAAATATTTTTTAAATCAAATTCATGTTTGAAAACTGATAACCTTTGATACATATATTTTTGCACTGTTAATTGTTATTTGATCAAATTATTGTTCATTGTGTTGAGTGTTAATTTAATGTTCGCCTCCATGAGTTCGATATGGATCGATTGGCAATTGATTACCAGATCAACAAATTTACGTTATAGTAAGTAAATACGTTTACGTCTCGGATTTTAGGTCTCTCCAGCTTAAAATTGTCATTCCGTTTGAAACACCCTAAAAAGTGTATATGTGCCGATTAAACCATGTTCATCTGTTGGTTGAAGTATGAGAGTCCGAAACTTGAACTTACAGTCACTGGAATTGTGGATTTATACTAAAATTTTCGCAAATGCGTGCACAAGCAGGTCCTTCCCTGTTAAAGTCGTTCTCGTTTTGTAGGTATATAAGGAATAAACAAATGCATGTTCTACGTTTGTCCCTTTGTTGTAGAAGTCCTTCGGTTATTCTACAGTTTACCATTGGGTTTCAAGTCATTCAGTAGTTCCATTATATGTTATAAGAAAGCACTACTTATCACGATATTTTTATTGCATAGCTGATTTACTCAATTAGTATGTTATTTAGTTGTTGTTTTTTTTTTCGTAGTTCCCACGCCTGCCGACTGAGGGCGACCTCATCTTTCATAGGAATCGCGTACACAAACCACGATCTGTATCATGATGGGATTTGAGAGTGGAATATAAAACCAGCTGCAGAATCTACTTCAACATCCAGTTGTTTTACTGCTCATGTAAAAATATACATTAGTGTATACAAAATTTGAATGAATACACATTTTACAACGTGGATCTCTCATAGAATAATTCGTGAGATGGTAGTCTGCATTCATTGGAATAGTGATTTTGTGTTGCCTTCTTACATTAAAAAAGTAGACGTATTGTGTTGAACAATATGATGGTAATTAAAATATTAAACGGTAATATACCCTCAGACTTCCTAATTTCATCCATTAGAATAAATGTTCCTTTTCGATACAGAACATATTATCAACTATTATACGAAGATTTTCCTCGCACAAATTATTCTATGGGAGATCCAGTTAGTAAAATGTGTATTGATTTTAATTCTGTGCATTATAACGTAGATTTTTGCATGAATATTGAACTTATAAAATCTAATAAAATTGTATTTTTATAATAATGGTTTACAATTACTTTATATTGTAGAATAATTTGATCTGCTCTGTGGGAAGCGGTTATGCAAAACTACAGCTGAAAATTTCGAAATTTGAAAATCGACATAGAATTGTTAAATACATAAGACCTTTCCATTATTTTCTACATTAATCTATTATATTCGATAAATGGTATATTTATTCGTATTAGATTAGGTTTTTATATAACAAAAATTAAAAATATCTAATATATTATTATGATATGTAATCATGTTATTTATTTTCTTTTACAGGCATTGAATACTCTGATACTGATTTAATTTCGGTTCGTATTAAGGCATTAAACCCTGGAAAAGCAAAAATCCAGGCAACCGTTCAATTACCGGGCGGACAGAAAATCTCTACTTTTGTCGAAGTAGTTGGTAAGTGAAATTCAAAGGATTGTTGCTTTTGTTGTAACATTGGTTTTTGTTTTCTTGTCATTTATTTTTTTATTTTTCAATTTAGTTTTCAAACAACTTGAACTGGAATCTCCAAAACACATAACCACGGATACAATTTTGCTAGCACCACGTAGCTCCATTCAGTTGAAAGCGAACTTAGACGATGTCCTCTATAGACTGTCCAGTGATAGTAATACCATTGTTAAAGTGACGCCAGATGGTATTGTACGGACACAAGAGACTTTGGGCAGAGATTTAGTCATTGTATGTATATGTACCAAGGGCAAACACCCAAAACAAAACCTAAATCCAACCATTGACCATACTCACCTGTTGTTGTTTTTCTTTTCTTCTATTGTTGTTGCAAACTTTTTTATCTCCTTCGTTCGCATGAACCGTAAAAAGGCGAAAACATTTGATCAAACTTTAGCCATTGGTATTGAGGTTAAAAATGTCCAATACATTATGGCCGCGCTGGTGTATCCCACAATCAAACTAAAGAATACCGAAGAGAAAATTCCACGTGGCATGAATTTCGCGTTGAAAGTTTCATTGCATGACAATTTAGGCAATGAATTCTCGCACAATATCGAAGATGTCAACGGCTTGAAATATGATTTATCTCACAAGGATATTGTGGATGTTCAAATTGGCAATAATTTAACTGTTGCGGTAAGTAAACTACAGAATGATGTACATATGTATGTATGAAAAGTTTTGTTAGTTATCCACGATGACGACGACATAGTTCTATGCAATGTATAACTTTTTCTAGATTAAAAGTGAGAGGGGTTTTTTGGTTTAGTTGTGATATATTTCTAATTAGTCTTGTTGCGGTAGATGCGTAAAGTTTAAAAGAAAGATTATGTTATGTCATATTTAAACTTGTAATCTCCTGCTAGCACACATTCAACGGCATACCAATTTATAGTAACAGATGTGTCGCCAGGGCTATACTCTGGAGTTCAATACTGTTGGTGCTACGTAATGCAGAAAATGAAAAGAAATAGTAGTTCATTTTTCTTCTTGGGATATCATATTGTAGCATAGTTTTTTTTTTGTTTCTCACCTGAAGTAATACTACAGTAGGTTTCACAAAATCGTTTCGCCAAATCGTAGAATAAAGCAATAAAATGTTTACGATAAAACGACAAATGACTAACATCTGTAAAACAAATATTAGAAGGAATTTTTGATGTTAAAATGGACCTCGCACAGATAGGCTGGATAGGAGGTAAAAATCGACCATACCTGTTTTAAACCATTTACAAAAAATTATAGTAATAATGGATTTCTTTTATTATAGTAATAATGGAAACTTATTATAATTATAGTAATAATGGAAAATTATTTTGCAACATACATTTTGCAAAATAAGTTTCTCTAGTGTATTTATTTATAACTTTGCTTTCTTTCATTTGAGGTGACGTATTATTATAACATAATATAATATTTATTTGTATTATGTAGTCTATGTATACAAAACAGAAAAAAAAACATCGAACAGATTTTAGGGATTTACAAAGTATTTCAAGGCATGCCCTTGAAGTAACCTGGGTCAGATATGTGCTTCAAAAATTTCGCGTGGGTGCGAAGTAATAACATCGAAGGCTCTACCATACCTTAGTTATAATTCCTAAGGTAGGATAGAACCTTATAATTCCTAAAGTATAATAGAGCCTTCGATGTTACTACTCCGCACCCACGCGAAGTCATGTTAAAAATATGCAAAATATGCAAAAAATATGCAAACTATGCAAAAAATATGCACGGTATGCTAGGTCGATATGCAATAAATATGCAAAAAATATGCACGGTATGCTAGGTCGATGCAAAAATATGCAGAATATGCAAAATATGCAAAAATATACAAAATATGCAAAAATGTGCAGAATATGCAAAAATATGCAGAATATGCAAAAATATGCAGAACATGCAAAATATGCAAAATATAGGCAAAAATATGCAAAATATGCAAAAATATGCAAAATATGCAGAATATGCAAAAAATATGCAAAAATATGCAGAATATGCAAAATATGCAAAATATGCAAAAATATGCAGAATATGCAAAAATATGCAGAATATGCAAAATATGCAGAATATGCAAAAATATGCAAAAATATGCAAAATATGCAAAAATATGCAAAATATGCAAAAATATGCAAAAATATGCAAAATATATGCAAACATATGCAAAATATGCAAAAGTATGCAAAATATGCAAAAGTATGCAGAATATGCAAAATATGTAAATCTTCATTATTAAAAAAGTCATTACATTCGATAAAAGGATTCTTAATAGGAATATTTAGTCGCTTGAAAAGTACGAACAATAAACCGATTATTTGAAAAGGTTTGAGTGACTCAGATGTCTTTTGAAATCACATTTCAAATGCTATGTTGTATACGTAATTATATATTATGTATTAAATTCAACCCGGAAAGAAATCTTAATCGGGTGGAAGAACAACACCATTTCATATGTCAAATACTAGGAAAATATTGAAATGGTATGTTTTAAATGTACAGCTTTATTCTTACAATACTAAATAAACCGAAAATCTGAATCTTTTCACATATACAGTAGAGGACATTCGTTTGAGCGCATATGATGTTTTTGAGATTTTGCTATGAAAACACATTATTGTCATATATTTTTTTAAACAAAATTGTGAATATATTTAGGGTGTCGAATATCAAATTCAAACCAAAAACATTTTTCATACACTTTTTGAAATAACTTAAAATAAGTCATATTTTGTTGTTTTTGTATGGACCAAACTATTATAGTTGCAACGAAAAATGTAAATAAAGATGTGGTAAGATCGAAGCCGAATTTCTGGGGGGAAGTCAAATGGTATGGGGTGCATACTCGTACGAATGTAAGCTTCCACTTTGTGATGTGTCTACCAAAATGGATTCTGAAATGTATAGCATTTCCAGATTAAATGAAACCTTTTACAAATTAAATGAAACCTTTTCCAAATTAAATGAAACCTTTTCTAAATTAAATGAAACCTTTTCCAATTGAAATGAAACCTTTTACAAATAGAATGAAACCTTTTCCAATTGAAATGAAACCTTTTACAAATAGATTGAAACTTTTTCCAAATTAAATGAAACCTTTATTCTTATCTAAG
Organism: Musca vetustissima; assembly: GCF_032173495.1. Lineage (NCBI taxonomy): Eukaryota > Metazoa > Arthropoda > Insecta > Diptera > Muscidae > Musca > Musca vetustissima. The sequence continues at coordinate 9,343 of NW_026875072.1, forward strand.
GAAATATAATATTTGCAGTAATTTTAAACCAATATTTGAAAATTAAATCAAAGAATATTAACAAATATAGTTGTATGGCTATGTAATTAACATAAATATTCTTTAATTCGGTGTGATTTCATTTAATATCTTTACTACATAAAACTAAATAAATAGTAATACAAACTGACAAACTCTTGACATTTTAATAAATAAATAAATATTTAAGAACAAGAATTGAATACCCGGTCCTAAATGCAAAATACATATTTGACTTAATAAATTGTTGATGATAAGGTACCGGCTTATCTTAATGAAGGGGTTCCCGACTTGCAGCTTGTGGGATTTTCAAAACCATGTCCATAACGTAGTTAGAAAAATCTTGCCGAGTAAGCTTTTGAATATTTCGCTCGATTACATCAACAATGTTGTTCCATTGAAACGTCACACAGCTTATCATCAACAATTTTTTAAGTCAAATATGTATTTCGCATTTAGGACCGGGTATTCAATTCTTGTTCTTAAATATTTATTTATTAAAATGTCAAGAAATACCCCAGTTTGTATTACTATTTATTTAGTTTTATGTAGTAAAGATATTAAATGAAATCACACCGAATTAAAGAATATTTATGTTAATTACATAGCCATACAACTATATTTGTTAATATTCTTTGATTTAATTTTCAAATATTGGTTTAAAATTACTGCAAATATTATATTTCCTTAGATAAGAATAAAGGTTTCATTTAATTTGGAAAAAGTTTCATTCTATTTGTAAAAGGTTTCATTTCAATTGGAAAAGGTTTCATTCTATTTGTAAAAGGGTTCATTTCAATTGGAAAAGGTTTCATTTAATTTGGAAAAGGTTTCATTTAATTTGGAAAAGGTTTCATTTAATTTGGAAAAGGTTTCATTTAATTTGTAAAAGGTTTCATTTAATCTGGAAATGCTATATAATGAATTATTAGACGTTGTTTTAATAACACATTTTGATTAAAAAGAGGGCAAAGATATAATTTTTCACCAGGATAATGCTTCCATTGAGCCTCGAAGCAAACAAAAACTTGATATAAATATTTTACCATAGACGGCTTGCACTCCATACTGTCACCCTTTTGAAAACTTATACGAGATTACTGTGACAAAAGTATACGACTCGACATGAATTTTTCTTTTATAAATTACCTTAAATATGCTGTGAAGGAATGCTGGTTAGATATCAGCATAAATACTCTCCATAATTTGGTATACTCTTTGTCAAACAGTATTATATCTGTTACTTAAAATAGCGGTGAACATGCAAAATGTTTTTGATTTGTATTTGATATTCGATACACTTAATAAATTCACCATTTTGTTTAAAAAAAATATATATAACAATAATGAGTTTTCATAGTAAATATAATACAAATATTCCTTTTTATATTTAATGAACACCATTTCACCAAAGCAATTAAGATAAATTAAATAATAAATCTACAACAAAATATATACCTATTTCTACACATATTATATTGGAATTGTATGTATACATCACATGCGTGCCACTTGTCCGACTTTGATTCTTTTCTTTAACAGTAAAATAAACTGCAGAAATGTAGTTTGAAAATTTGGAAATTTATATAAATGGTTCCCATTTATATAAATCTAAGGAAAACGCTTAGAATATTCGTGAAAATTAGTATCATAAAATATAGCAAATTTGCAATAATGTGCTAATTTATTCAAAATAGACTGTAGTGGCACATTTGTGATTCTTAACGAATGGTTTTGAAATGGGTGTTTAAGGAAGCATTTTGTCCGCCTACGAATGATTTTGCTTACAATGAAAAACATTCGCATTCGAATAAATTTGTTTAGTATGAATCAAATGTTTTTGTATTTCAACTGCGGATAAACATTCTGTTTGTATATCCTGTACTATTCTATACTCGTAATGATTATTTTTTTCTTTCGATATTGACGACAATATATTTATAAATCTATTCAGCTACTATAATACAGGGATTTTCTTAGGGTCATTACTGTACTCGTACATATTGCATTGCGCAAATACGTTTGCGTAAAATCTTTGATACAGTGACCGCATTTTGGCCACAAGTTTTCAACTATACTGACGCACGTAAACCTGGTCTTAAAACTAGCAAAACTTGTGCAGGAAACTTTCCCACACCAACATTAGAGTGAAATGAAAAAAGAAGAAGAAAAAACGAAAGCAAAGGCAAAGAAAAAACTTCCACAATAAGCGTCTTAGAATCTCAGTCATGGTTGTCTTTTCTATAATAGTTTTTATTTGAGTTCTATGGCAAAATAACCACATAGACTTGGTTTTGGCATGCCACTATCGCGCAGCAGGAAATCTGCCACCAAATGGGGGTTTCTCTGACAACAACGATGCATAACAACAGCTCCGAATGAATAGCCCATATATGTATGTACATAGATAGTTGGTTGGTTGGTGGCAAATGCTTTTTGCGTAAAACTCCTGTTTGCTTTTCTTTCATTTTTTTGCCACTGATGATGATGATGACAGTACACATTTTACGGAAATAGGTGTATTGCGAATACAGCAGTGGCGAGTGGTCGGCCGATGGGTAATGACGATGGTGTCACCACGGCTATCAAAGTCCTTGGTCTGTTACGAAATAAAAATGCAATGCGTTACGTCGCAACATAATCCCACTTGGCTATGGTTTTCTTTTTCTCAAGTTATGTGCTATATGCGAAGGAGGGGAGGGGGATGGGCGAATGAGGCTGAGTGAATGTGCGTGTGTGTTTGTTTGTTTGGTCAGTCATAAGGTAATATTAAAAGTTCCAAAGGATGTGGAGAGAGAACGCAGTGGGGGCATATCATATCCGGTTCAGTTTCCACAAGTCGTCTGTCCTTCGTTTTAAAGCCACAACATATTAAATGGTTCGTTATACTAGAACACTGCCAGTGATGGTAGCAGGACATTTATTCCCGTAGGAATCGTCACATGCATGGTGTGTGTTTTGTTGTAGTTTTTCATTTAATATCTTCAGAGGATTTTGTTGTGGAGTTATTTGTTAGATATACGTTGTTGTCGTACTATCCTATTTGTTTTGTCTTGTTCTATCGTTCTCCCTCTCTGTCTGAAATTATAGTAAATCATATTTATATTTGTTATTGTTGCTGTTGTTGTGTACATTTTAGATAAATCTGCCACGTGAAACGAGCAACATGATTGCCATAAGTTTAAAGGATGCTACGGGAGTTAAGCATGCTGAGGATTATATCAAACTGTCAGTTGGCGATTCCAAGCATATTTATCCAACTAAGGTAAGTCATACTACAACGTACAACATATTGCATTTAAATTGAAAATATGAACACACACACACACATCCATTTGTGTCGGTGTGTATATTTTCGAACATTTTAAAACCAGGACAAACAACATACATACACCCATATAAACAACGAAACACAGTCACAACAACATTTAGAAATGTTGTTGTACATAAAATAAAAAACTAAAAAAAAACAAGGGATCATGTCATTGATTTATTTGTATAAGACGACGGTTCTGTTTCTAATATCGCATAATAAAACATTCCTTTAGTATTGTAATACATAATCTTACGAGGGTTTGAGAAAACAGTTACTTAATTGAAATATACAATCAAATGTCGAATGTCTAACAACTTTGAATGCTTAATTCTTAGTATATATCTTATTTAAATTTGCTATAATAGTTTTTTTTATAAAATTATTACAGGTCACTTTTTAATGTAATCACAAAAAATTTTATATATTTTTTGAAAAATTAGGATTTGTTCCATACTGGGTCATGTAGGCAATTAATGGCTCTCAATTGCGATGTGATCTCCGAGAATCTTTATTTTTACATTTAATTTGCCGATCAGATCCTGATAGGTCAGTGTTACGATGGCTATATTTTTCCATAAAATCCAATCATTCACGAAAACAAAGAAATTATGCTGGCTTAAGGTAGTATTTTAAGTCCCCTAGATGATTATCTGGTCTTATGAAGAGCTATAGTTCTTAAAGTAGCGTTCTGAAAAGGTCTACTTTCTGTATCATTACTATTTGTATTATTGAAGGCCAGATCATTTTATAAGAGGTCAACAAGGTTTCCTTAGCTATAAGGTTAAAGGATCGAATTAAAGATAATAACAATTGGTTAGCCTACGAAAGTAATATCGGCACATCCAGTTGTTTCAGTCTTGCATAAGCGATTTTTATGAATTATTGTATATGTATATCACTGTCGTATTTATAAGACAAATCGGTGCTATGACTGTCGTTACAATACGATAAATTTGTCGTTAAAAATTATGTGGAAGATAGAATAAAAATCTTTTGTTATTTGAATTTTGCCTTGTAAGGGAAGTGATCATTTGAAAATAATTTTTAAGTAAGTTATTTATACTCTTACGAGTCGAGCTTAATGATCAATGAAATACAAATTATCAATATACCAATATAGGTAGGTTCTTCTCCTGGCTTTCCTGTACATTGCAAAACTTAGATCATTTCGCTCGACTCGAAAGTGTATAAATAACTAACTTAAAAAGAATAAAAAACTATAAAAATATTTTTTTCAATTCTATTCGATTATATTCTATTCAAACAACTCATCATTGGGTTTGCAGCGAGTCAGATATATAATAATCTTATCCCAAAGAACAAAGATATAAGCACATCCCAGAAACTCTTTTTCATGAAGATATAGTTAAACTCCATTCCATAAAGAAACACGGACATTAATAAAGCATGACCATCTTTGTATTTTATACAGAATGGTAAAAAATTGTTGACATTGTATAATCTCGTGAGGCAAAGATTAACTTTTGAAATTTCAAATTACAATCAATTTCAAAGCCAAGACACGTCACAGACTGCGAAGAAGCAATTGATTTCCCCTGCAAGCGTATACATCGTTGAATAGGTAAATCGGAAGCCAACTAGAAATTCGACCAATATCACTATCAAGTGCATAAATGCAACTAGTTATGTCAAGACATGGACTATATTCTAAGAAGAATATATATTCTAAGAAGAATGCTGAACATGAAGATACAAAATTGCAAGACGGAAGACAAAAATTATAAAGGTTTAAATTTATAGGAATATAGGCTTTTAAAATGAGGAGTTAACGCCTATTTTGCAAAGCACCTGATTTTTATTTTGGGTTCCCCTGTATAATAGAATTTTTAATTGTATGAAAAAAAAAATACAAACTTATCATCTCCGTCAATTCTCACTTTGGGTTTTGGCCTCCATTCTTTGAAGAAAAAAATAACGGTTCTGTTTGTACGGGTCAATCTCATTGAATGTTATTTGCAATATTACCGATTGTTAACTGTGGGTTTGCAGCACTTGATAGGTTCTAAGAACTTAATTTGCGAATGGATGCCACCGGCAGTGTACTCGGGCTTCCTGCTATTGGACACGATTATAGGGATGACTGATAAATGAAAAAAGCAGGCTGGCACGAGTTTTGGTAGAAGAATGTCTCTGAATATTTGGCAAGGATTCATATAATATTTGCCGGTATCGAACTAAACTTCGAATCTTTTGGCTTCTGCCATAGGTGCAAAGTAAATGCCATACAGAAACCCTCAACTGTTATGGATTTATTTTGGTCTTCCCTATCATTCAAAACCTCCATCGTATGCACGTACTTAAAAATGGATTGCATCCTTTAGTTGAGCTCTTTGGGTCATTTTAGTTATATTCTAAAGAACATTGCATATTTATTGTCAAAGGAAACGTTCAGATGTTGCTGACATCAACCAAACCATTCTAAACTAAGCTAAACAATACCAAACAAACCTCCAACGCAAGCTGCTGTTGTTTGTTGCACTTGGCGATACTTTGTTGGTAGGTATTTGTATTTTGTTGCTGTTTTTGCACGTCATTCATTGTCTTGTGTTGTTGGCCCATTTTCAACATTTCTCCCCCAGCAATTTCTCTTTACTCTAATGGTCATTATTTAGTTTGTCCATTTTCGGACATGTTGTATTGACATTTTGATAAGCACCTACCTACCAAACGGGAAGGAACGAATGAATAGCCGAGATAAACATCTTAAAAAGTATCGTTTTAAGAGATTAAATCGTTTGCTGGCAGACGTGCTTCGTATGCTGAGCAAGTACATTTCTGATTATTTAATAAACTTTAAAATATACTGGTATATGACTGTTATCATCTACAAGGTGAGCTACAGTGAAAAGCAAAACAAAGAAGCTGCAAACTCATTTCGATAGATTGCAGTGAGAATCACATGTTAGTCTTAATATTTTTTTTACAATATACAACAAAAACAATGGCTCTTGATTAGTTTTCATTGATAGCAAATATATGTATTCATTGAATTTGACAGAATTGTGTAAGAACAACATATTTGGTTTGTTATTTCTTACAAATTATTATTTTTATGTAGTGACGTAGTCTCTGTATATATGTACACATATTATAAACGGTTATATTGTGTTTGATCTACACTGTATTTCAGATATAAGTAAATATTTTTTCCTTCTCACTTTCGTTGTCGTCGAATCGAGTTTTCTGCAATCATTTTCTTTATCAAAATAATACAAGACACACAGAACCGATGCGACAAAAAAGGTGTTGAAAACAGATACAGTTCATTGTAAACGCCATAAATTGCAATAGAATTTTCTTGCTTTTCTTGAACTTTAAATGGAAATATAGAAAATAATGATTGCGAATATAATTTTATGGCGTTTTGAAAGTGTTTGCTTCTGCTGTTGTTGCTGGTTACCGCCACTGTTACCTAACGATAAAGTAAATGCATTCATTGCGAATGCAATCAAATTTTATGCCCTTACAAACGACAGAAACGCCACTATTACCATAACGATTTCCATGGAAGAAGCGAAAGGAAAGAAATGAATGGAAAAGAAAAACAAACAAGAAATATAAATGTCTTTTAATATCAGACCACTAAACTATTTGTTGTACCGACAAAGGTCGAGTATGAATAAGGGGAATTGAAATTCCATTTAGATAACAGCAAGTTTTCATTATGAATATAAAAAATCATCATGTAGTCGGGTTTTGTACCGTGGGCATTCATTGAAGTATATTAAGAATCGACAAACAACATACATAGTTGGTAGAATTTAATCCCACTAATTCTGCAGGATCTACAATGATCATTTGTGTAATTTTCATCCATTATGAAAACTGAGAGATTAAAGCCTGCAGAGAGAGCGAGAGAGACAGAGAGAACAACGGAGAAATCTATGGCCTAATAAACTTTACTTAAGTTATAAAAAGTTGGAACTTCAACTGTATGTAATTACAGACGAAATAATCAGTGACTGCACCTATTATGTAACTTTCGATGCTCTCTAGATTATGGAAATCCTTCCAGAAGGCCCATTCGGTATTGTCCACTTTTAAACTTGACGAGTGTATTAACCCATGTAAAGCCAGATATTTTAAAATCAAATACATACTTTTAAAAATTGAATATTTTATTAAAAATTACAAATATTTCATTAATAATTAACTATTTGGTGTTCTTCTTTAAAACTGAGTTAAGAATGTAAATTCGCCATAGATTAAGTTTTTGAGTTATAACTTGCATTTGTTGCTGGTAACTGTAAAGTGCTACCTTTATTCATTTGTTTGCGGCTATGTGAACCATTTACATAAAATCGGACGAAAGTAGAAATTATATATATATATATAAATAAATTAGGGCGGGCCAAATTTTTTGTCGATTAAATAAGTCTATCTCGATGTTCGATTCTCCCACTTTTCAAAAAATAATTTTTTCCCTATATTCAAAATTCGATGGTTCCTCCACCAAAGTTGCTTAGAATTGGCTTTATCGAATTTTTCTGCTCCATACAATTTGGTCCGCCCTAATAAATATATATGGGCAATATTGCCATTTTTTAATATTCCATTTTCAAAAATCGATTTTTTTTTTGGTTTTCGTGGTACATCATGATTTTTGGTACACAAAAATGTTCTGAATCCGAAACCGTTCGCGATCAAATTTTTGGTTGATGCGCAAAAGTTATAGAGGTTTTAAATTTGGGCGTAAGGAAAAAATCTTCAAATTAAGCGTTTTATTAAATTGACCAAAAACGTTCATATATATCTTCCTTCGTAAAATAAGAATATGAATATATAATAATCATCGCGCAAAAGTTGCAGAAAAATTATAAAAATATAGGAGATTACGTTAATATTTTCATTATAATAATAACACGTATCATCCTAAAAAATTAATTTAAAAATATCTACATAATCTAAATACCACGATGAATCAAATGATATGAAAATCACACAAGTCTGTGTAGCGGTTTGTAAATTACAGCGACAACAAAACAATATATAGAGGAAAAATATTTGTTTTTGGTTCGAAGAAATAATGTCATCATATTTATTTTTTTTAATTTTATACAAGAAATTTCAGAAAAAAAATGTTGGGGTTATTCTTCTATTTTACCCAAATGTGTATACTTACACTTCATGTGTATAAGTATACACCTTGCGGATTGTACCGAGACCCTTCGGATAAATCTTGGGGCTCTGTAAGTAGAAATAAATCTTAAAATAAAACTATGTTATGAAATATACATTTTAAATTACGTCTAAATCGCGTAATTATCAAAATCATTTGATGCGCATGCGGTTTCAAGGAAGTCATGAAGTTTATCTTCCAATCCATGTATATTTTGCGAAATTTCATTTGACGGCTAAGATGTGTCACATGTTGCATTGAAGTACCCAAAAACTCGTAAAACGCGAATAATTTCCGAAAACTCCATTTGCCATTAACGCGCATACGATTTCGATATGCACCCTAAAAAAATACATCGATCTATACCGATTTCAATGTGGTCCATTAAGAAACATGGATGTGCCAGTTCACACTATTTTTGAGATAAATTGGGTCTTTCGGCTGAAGTTTTTAAAGTTCTCTTTTCGAAAAAGATCAAAATACGTATGAGGTCATTTATTGAAGCGGAAATGATCCACAGAAATGCAATTAAATCCACGATATTCTGAAAACCATTTTTTTCCAAATTTCGTGTTTTTGGAAGGCCAGTTCCCGATGTACTAATTGATGGATTTTCACGAAGAAGATTTTATATCATCCGATACGTAAAAAACCTTACTGATCGCGGGTACCCGACAGATCTACAAATTTGACCCGAAAAATAGGTTTTTTAGAAATTTGATCGCACAAAATTTTCACCTTCGGATGAGTATTACTCTGAAGCTGTGCATACTACATACACAAAATATATATCAAATTACTAAGATTCGCGACTACAATAATCTTATAATCGATTTTTAGAAATTCCTGTATGCGTATTAAAACTAGAAGTAAAATTCAAAAAAACACTCAAAATCGAGCTTCAAAATGTCAGCATCATTTAAAGGTAGACTGGTTCGCCTCAACCTGTTTTTAAACATTTTTTTACATTAAAGTAGACACAGCTTACACCAAAATAAAGTTTGGAGGTCAATATCATGAACAGTTTGCAACGACAGATCAATTAACCCAAAACTATTCACTTTTTTCCTATACTTAAGTAATTCCCGAGTTATAAAGGGATGAACCTCCGCTTCACCTATGTTAAAAATTGGCAATATTGCCCATATATATATATATATATATATATATATATATAAATCTGAACCTATTTCAGTAAATGTAGACAAATTATTCTTGACTCAATTGCATTGGATATGCAAACTTTCGTATAAATCGAACAAACATTGGCTCTTTGGTGCACCATCGAATCGGATGAAATTATATATGAGAGTTATATCTAAATCGGAATCGATTTCAACACAACTTAACAAACAACATTCTAGACTCAATTCAATACGCTGTGAAAAATTTTGTCTCAATCGACAAACCATGGGAGTTTGGTGCATCATTTACCTAAAATCGGACAAAAATATATCGGACGAAATTACATATGGGAGCTATATCTAAAACTGAAACGATTAAAAAAAACAAAACTTCGCATACATCAATATGTATCCAATGCAGTACGCTGTGCTAAATAGGACAACATTAGGGAGTTTAGTGCACCATTTATTTAAAATTGGAGGAAAATATATATATATATATATAATAATTTCATCACATTCGGATCATAATTGTGACCTGCAATTATTTACAGACAGACATCCATAGATCGACTCAGAAATGGATTCTATGCATATTCTCAGAAGAACCATGCACAAAGACATAATACCCTGATGGGTATAAAAATATGAACAAGAAATTCAAGGATTTTTAAGAGGTTTGGATGTTATACAGCTATAGTCATCCAACAAGATAAATTGTCATGATAATGGAATGGATCATGCTTCTGGATTCATACAACAGAGATCATTATAATTCAACAAACTCTGTGTGTATTGGGTTAATATTGAAGCCATAATGTGCTGCACATCATGAACTGTCATACCAATAAAACTAAGATAATCTACATCTCGTGAACTTGACATTAAACAACTAAACTGTGAGGTTTTCGCGTTAGTTTTTACCGGTACTGACAGTGAATTCCTTTTTGATCTACTTAATTGGCCAATGTGATAGTTCTAGACCAGGTAGAAAGAAGCATCTTCAAAAAATTGACCGTATAACCGCTTTTCAAATTGTGAGAAAATCCATACCTTTTTTTTTATATATTCGTAAAATGTCAATCTTTTATATATTAATGAAGGTTATGTCCCATATATGGTTGTGATGATGATTGTATGTTAGTTTATCTCATCACACCTTTACCGAGTGAATTTCAAATGTAAGTACAAAACATTACCTGGGAATAATTCATTTTTCCTTAAAAGGTATTGAAAAAAACCTTGTTTCAATGCATGTTAAAAATTCAACTGCAAATCGAGTGACGAGGGGTTGTGCATATGTGCATATGTGGGTATGTTTGTATGTATATATGTGTTTTTGTCCTTTACCTTCATGCTTTTATTCAACATCGATTTTACAGCTTATGGTAATGTAAACTAACTTGATTTTCTATTTTTATTTCTGCTATTTTTTCTTGCACACGACGATTTTCCTGAATGGCATGGCAAATGTATGCACTGGTGTTAACATTGTCATTGTCATCATCACCGTTATCGATGGTCGTTGCTCATCGCCGAAATACCACCATACCTGTCTCGTACGTTTCCTTTCGTCCCATCGCATGATCATCTATCCGAAAATGTTCGATGTCAACTACTCTGATGATGGAACTAAAATGCATCCTGTGGTAAAACTATAACACTGTCAACACTATATATCCTGCTACAACTGTTCTTGTCCGTGCTGTTGCTAACGCCACCACCGCCGCCACCTTCACCATCACCACTAACTATATCTATCGACGGATGTTGGTGACGATTATGCCGTTGTTGCTGTTGTGTACAATGATTTTTCAATCGTACCTCCGCCATCCGCCATCCGTAATACCATTGAATAATCAACATGTTGATTTTATATTCCCAACAACGACAACGGCGTCAATAACAACAACAACAAAAACTATAACAACAACATTATCATCGTCGTCAACCATAATAATATTGCAAACGTTGTTATTCGTTTGCGCTGCTTTGGTGGGTTGGGGATGCTAATTCGATGCTGGTTGCTGGCATTGCCGCCGCTGTTGTTGCTGATGATGGTCCTGCGATGCCGTGAATGGATTTCAATGACTGACTCCTTCGTCATTTGGCACCACTACTGGTTTATTGGTTCTTGCGGATTGATGATGCGTGTGCATGGGGGATTTCCTTGAAATGTTTACTTTAGACAATTTTCTCTGTCGGTGACATTATATGCTTTGATTCTCCACTGCCATTGTCATCGATTTGGATGAGTTCGGATGAACAAATTATCTCCATCGACAGTCGAACAGGTGAGTTGTGTGTGTTTGAATTTTGATTTTGTGTGTACACAACTGTGTAGATTAAGCATCTGAATGAAAAATCTTTTAACTGTAGTTGTATGTAGTGTGGGGGATGTGGATGGCTGCAGGCAGGCATGCAGGGTGGAGTGGGTAGTTGGTGGTTAGTGTGAATTCAGTTTTTATTATTTCAACTTAAGTATCCACTTATTGGCTAACAATCAATGTTTGTTGTGATAATACAAATTGAAAAATGCTTTAGTATTAGCTTTTAAGAGCGCGTTTTATGACACAAGAGGATAATCAAGGATGTGATCGAAGAGGAGAAGCGCAGTAATGGTTTTGATTATAAACATTTCGCTGGTCAAAAGTGTTTTTTTATTATTTTAAGGCCTAGTTACGTGTGTTTACTGATTAAAATTGTTATATTTTGACTTTTTTTGTTAAAAAAAAAAAACAACAGTTTGAGTAAAAAATGTAATAACATTCTATGGTATGGTATGGTTTTCCCATTATTCGTTGTGCTTAGAATAATTCTTCGTTGATATTAGTATAATTCCTAAACTAATATCAATTTAAGAGCGATAATTGCATGCTAGATTTGGTAGAAAATGTAGCCAGTTTCTTCTTTTTTTAACGAACACATATTCAAACGATTTCAATCTGAAGGTATACATTATAGCTAATAAGGACAAATTCAAGGGCGCCATGTGAAGCACGGTGTTGCAGAAACCCCGAAAATACCAAATTTTAATAGGTTATAATTTATTTATGGAAAATTGTTACCCAATTATAAATCATAAAATAAAAAACAGATTATTCGGCTGAAAAATGTATCTAAAAATTCCGACACCTTTTCTAAACAGTTTTCTGAAATTTCAGAAAATATATTTATGTATTTGTTATAATTTAAAAAATAAATATTGATCAATGTTTTAAAAATATAGTATTTTTCTTTTGACTATTTTCCTGTCATATATTTTTTTGTCGAATAACAAGTTTTAAACCCAGTGCCAAAAATCATAAAAAAACTTCGAAAGTTAACTTTTTTTTTATTAAGGGGTAAAAAATTGCTGAAGAGTGACAGTCAATATTTCGAGTAGTTCACGTGATAAGCAGTACGTATTATTTGAAAATCCACCCAACCGGGTTTAAACAAAAACCTGCGACGAACGAGCCAATGAACTTTGGCACAACGAACCTAGGTGCTATGTGTCAAGATCTATCTGGCCGACTTTATCAACCAAGAGAACAAACTCACTGTTGGACCTGAGTAAAGCTGAAATTCATTACTGGTCATAGCAATATCAGGACCTTTACCAGTAAGTGGGACCATGATGTTACTGATTACTGCAGACTCTGTGATGACGAGGAGGAGACAGAGACAATTGAGCATCTCCTGTGTCGCCGTCCAGTCCTGGCCTACAGACGGCACAGATTAGTGGGTGCTCACTTTCCACCGTGTCTAAGCTTCTTTTGAACTTTGGAACCTGATTTAATCTACAGCATCATTAGAAACCTAACGTTGTTGGGAAAGTGCAATCTTAGCACGTAATATGTTTTCTGTCCAAATTTCTATAGCCATCGAAATTATTTCCTACCTACCTCCTCATACTTCCTTATCTTTTCTATCCCACTTTCTCCCCTACAGATCTCTTCATATCTTTCATGGGTGATCACAATGGACGGGGCGGTATCAGAGTGCTTGCAGCCACATTAGTGACTGCACATCTCCAAACCTAACCTTAAACAAAAACCTTAGCTAGTAATTTAAAACTCAGTTAGGATTTTTCTTCTATCAACATGAGCATTCAGATTTTGGCGGTCTTGCTTGGTTCAAGATTTTTGTGTTGTATTGTGTATTTAGGCCCAACTGAATACCATGTTTACTTATATTTCATTAATCACAACTCTTATGAGTCGCTTATGGGCGATCCATATAAAAAGCGAAACGCAATAATTTGTTTACCTTGTTTTCATTTTTTCATAGCTACAGTTTTACGGTGATATAATGTTTTAATACATTTGATTTCTTTCCTACCATCATTATTGACATCATTTTGTTGGCCAAAAACAAACACCAAAATAAACAAACATTCAACAAAAAATGATTTAATTGAAGTTGTTCATAACTTTAAATACCCATTTTGACTTTGATTGCATGACAAGCGATGAGTATCTATTGCAAATCCCACAACAATATATGACAATAAATGTCAATAAAAGTTTTTACATTGACGTTTTTATGTGTGTGTGTGTGTGCGTGCGTGTATGTACACAAACACACATTTGGTTGTCATCGGCTATCCTGCTGTTGTCAACGTAATAAATATCTGTGTTACTCCTCTTCATCAAACATTATGTCCATGGTGACCGGTGGTTGTTCTTCCTTCATATATTCATGTATAATACATCTATCTATGTTTTTGGTTTAATAAACACTGACGTGTGTGTATGCGTGTATGTGTGCATTGGTGTGTCAACATTGTAGCTATAGTTTCTGAATGATTCAACTCCCACAACAATTACTGGCCGGGTCTCGTGCGTACCCTGTTTTCGTATTTTCAACACAGCGGTAGTTTGTCGAATTCCGTCTGTTTGCTTTTATTTGGATGACAACTTTTGTTTGTTAATAAAACGTGCTCCCGTTCGAAATGCGTGGACAGTGGAACTGTATTAATAAGATTACAATTATTTTTTAAATAGTATTAATATAATATACCAACACCTTGTGGGGAATGGTATGGTCACTACATTCAAGACTTGAGGCAATTATTTCTTTAAATAATTTTCGTAAATTGCCTTATATGTTTACATGACCTTAGATAATCAGAAATTGCCAAATCTGCCAAAACGTTTCAGCACGCCAAATTTATTTGCTGCACTGAGATTCCAAGCCTGGACTTCAATCGTAGATATATTAAAAGTGGATCAGTTATAAATGACTGAATGAATATAATGAATTTCCAGATTCTCGTTAAATATTTTCATTTTCCAATTTCTTCTCGCTACCTGGTACCTCCACAGAAACTATTATAATTGGACGTACTCCGAGGGCCGCACGGGTGTATCATAATCCTGAAATAACGGGTATATCATTAACCCATTTTAACGAACTGGTTTCACTGTAACAATTTCTGGATATAACTTGCCTGGCTACACATTCATGTATATTATTCTGCCCGACAAGTTATCATAATTTATCCTGTTAATAACAATAGAATAAAGCAAAAACAAAACGAAAAAAGGAAAACGAAACGAATGGCTCAATCCTCATTACGGATGACATTTACATACCATTCATACGAATGAATGGACACATTTCCGGATACGCACCATAAAATTGTAAATAGCCAACGAATGATGTACCACTGACCACACAACAAATAAACGATGAATTTATTGGACAGTTACAAGGCTGACAAATGACATTTTTGTGCCAATGAATACCCAGCACCTGCCAGTGATTCTGTTATTTAAATCAGTGTTGGCGTTGGAATTTAAAATTAATACGATGATACTTGACGGATTTACAAAAATAAAAGGGAGAGTAATTAAAAAAAATCGAATAGTTTGTCGATTTTCATGCATCGTTTTTATTTTTTTGCCTTGGCCAGAATTTAGACCTTTTTTGATATTAAAGTTAACCCCCTGCTTATTATGCAAATACTATTCCGAAATCCTATTTCAGTAAATATAATGTCAGAAGCAATTATATTACTTCTAATATTACTGGACACAAATACTAAATTTGCTATTTTAAAAATAATAATTTTTTCTTCTAAAATTCCGACCCACACATTTTCTTTATGTTTTATATAAAATATCTAAAAAAACATGAAAGGTTTATAAAAGGTCTACTCTAGCCAAAACTGGTATGGGCGATAGACAACAGTCAGTCAAGAAAAATAATTTACAAAATTATTTTGTTGTTGTTTTTGTGATTAAAGAAAAATCCTTATTTTTGATGGTGGGTATGATAACTCCTCGCTGCAACATCGGAATCCGAAAATTCCAACTGTGTCTGATTAGGATTATTGACTTCGCTCAAAAATTAAAAAATGGCGGACGTTTGAAAAAAGGTTTTGTTCATATGCTAATACTATCGGTCGGCTAATAAGGTTTTATAGAAAAAAGTCAATAAAATTGGACATAAAGACAATGTTCGATGTCTTTATGATATTGGGATATAATCACTAAGACTGTGTACAATAATTTGGCAAAATGTTGTGAGACAGATCAGTGAACGGACGACCCGATTTGAACCATAATGAACCAACATGTTGCGAGACAGATGAATGCTCTTTACTCTGATATGTGATCTACAATTTACTTGAATTGATTATGGATTGTAATATATTAATATTTGTTTAAAAGTAAATCATATTGAAACATAATTTTATATCATTTGGATGACCCGATTTCAACAACCGCATACTTTAAACAAGCCTGTATCACGTTGGCAGATGGGACAATATTGTTAAAACAAGTAAATCTATCGGTTGAGGCCGACTATATGATACCAGGGTGCGAAGAATGATTAAAATACGCTCTTTCTCACGAATGCTCATGGCGAGAATTCGAATGTTTTCAATTTATCGCGAATGATAAAGATACAATGAATGACCAAGCATTTGCAATCTCTGGCGAATGTTCGCATTGTACGAAAAATGCATGAACGATAAAATTTCGCTGCAAGCGTCGTCGATTCATTCTTTCGTGAGCATTTATTGCTGAAGAACATTCTTTTGAAAAACTCAAAAAACAAATGTTTGCGAATGCTCGCGAGCGCTGTTAAAAATAAAAACAAAAAAAAAATATCATAAAAAAGTAAACAAACACAAACAACGACAGACCCACGACAGAGGGGTCTACGATCAGAAACGACCCGAGTCTTACTCGGCCAACGTTTGTCACCTCAGCCCATTGTGTAAAAGCAATAGGGCTGCTACAACAACAACAACGAAAGAATGTGTTCTCTCGGAACTCATGTGTAGTAGCATAAAGTGTGTGGACAACAAAACACATGTCCAACAACTTTTGTTTTGAGCATTCGCGAGAATTCGGGAATGTTTGATTTCATTCGTGAGAGATTGTCAGAAGAATTTCAACCACCAAACGAAACGAACGATCGTTGTTGTGTGCTCTCACTCGTTTGTTAATGTGTGTGCGAACATTCTTTGGCGAATGCTCGTTTGGTAAAGAATTTTTTTTTTCGATCGTTCCCACGCCACTCTTACCCGCCCCTGCCGACCGAGGGGGCCTCCTCCCCATAACGTAGGGAGAACGTACACCCCATAATCCGGATTATGGAGGGTTAGTAATGTTGGGAAACCCCGGCTACATTAAACATCAGCCGGTTATACAATTTAAAGTTAATTCAACAAAACAATAAGGACAAACACAAACATAAACATCTGGCAACTGCTTGCACTCTACAGTTCTAAACGTAGAATAGAATTTTTTATTACATGTATTGGATCAGATAAAGAGATGCGATTATACAGGTTGTTATATATTTCACATAGTGATCTAAAGGGATTACAAAACTCATAATTAGATCTCACTAAAGGAAGATAAAGCGGTATATAATTACGAGTAAGACGTGCAGGTACGTTAAACTTGATTTCACCGATTAAAAATTTCGAGTCAATTTGACCGCGTAAAAGTTTTATTAAAAATATAGATCTTAGCATTAAACGTCTTCGTTCTAGTGTTGGAAGATTAATAAGTTTTAAACGATTTTCATAAGGGGGGAGTGCTTCAACTGTACTCCAAGGCAAACCTCTAAGAGCAAATAACAGGAATTGTGTTTGGACAGATTCGATTTTTTTAGAATAACAACTGTAAAACGGACTCCACAATACACATCCATATTCTAATGTAGGCCGAACTAGACTAACAAATAAACGTTTTGTCACATAAGGGTCGTCAAACTCTTTAGACCATCGTTTTATGAATCCTAGTAAAGATTTGGCTTTATTTACGCATGACTCAATATGCAAATTAAATCGCAATTTATCATCTAAGATAACGCCAAGATCAACAAAGGAGTCAACATTGTCTAATCAGTAGGAATTGAACGACATTTAGATAGGCATAATTTTTTACATTTTTTAATATTTAGTGACATGCCGTTAATACTACACCAGTATTCAAGAGAGTTCAAATCATTTTGTAGAGTAAGGGCTTGATTTTGTGAGTCTAAATTTCTGAAAAGTTTTACATCATCAGCAAACATCAACACTTTAGAAAATTGAATCACTGATGGAAGATCATTAAGGTATAACACGAATAATAATGGACCTAAATGGCTACCTTGAGGGACTCCAGAACGAACATCAATATTTTTAGAGAAAATATCATTATAAGACACGCTTTGAGTACGGTTTTGCAAGTAGGATGAAATCCAGGACAAAATTTTGAATGGAAAACCCATGGCGTCCAATTTAAATAATAAAAGTTTATGTAACACCGTATCAAACGCTTTACTAAAATCAGTGTAAATTACATCTGTTTGTTGCTTTGTAGAAAATCCATGGTGTGCATGGTATGTTAATTCCATCAGATTAGTTAAAGTCGATCTCCCTTTTATGAAACCATGTTGACAAGGTGAAATTATTGGCGAAACGAAGTGAATTATTCTATGTGATACTAGAAGTTCGAAAAGTTTTGGAATGGCGCTTAATTTTGCAATACCCCTATAATTCTCAATAACATTTCTGCTACCAGACTTATGTAAGGGGATAATGAAGCTAGATCTCCAGAACAGAGGAAAATATCCTGTAGATAGCGAAAGATTAAAAATAGCAGTGAGGGGCTTATATAGTTCATAAGCACAAGTTTTCAATATATTCGCAGGTACTCCATCAGGACCTGGGGAGCAACAATACTTTATTGACACTAAACCATTCAACACTTCATCTTCTGATAGAAGAAAAGTAGGGAAATTATTTATTTTATCAATATTAAAAGCATAATTAGAGTTTAATGTGAATGTAGAGTATGTACTTTGAAAGAAATCTGCAAACATGTCTGCTATTTCAGCGGTATCACCAGAATCTTTGCTACCATACTTCATACTACTGGGAAATTCTCTAACTTTTCTTTTAGAATTAACAAATGTATAGAAGCTTTTAGGATTTAACAGAAGGTTTCGTCTCATTTTGGTCAGATGATTTGAATAGCATTTTAAATTCTCTGCATTGTATTTATGTCTAGCTTAAGAATAATTAGTATAATTTAACAGTGTATTGTATTTTTTAAACTTTTTAAATAATCTACTCTTAACGTTACGTAAACGTCTAAGATAAGGAGTAAACCATGCTGGCCCTCGGTCTAAACTAATTTTCAGAACCGGGACTGACATTGATAACGCATTATTCAACACGTAATAGAAATATGAAACACACGAATCTAAGTCATTTTCAAATTTCCAATTAGTATAAGATAATGTGTATCGCAACTGATTGAAGTTAGTCTTCGCAAAGTTTAATTTTCGAACAGGTTTCCTCTGCAGAGTATTTTTTAAAGAGTTATCTGGCAGTTCTAAAGTTATACATAATGTGGGATGATGTTTATCTTCAGGTTCTACAAAGGGTGAACATCTACATAATGATAAGTTTGGAAAGGAAGAAAAAACAAGATCAAGAATTCGGTTTTTGGTGTTTCTTACATTATTTATTTGAAGCAAACATCGATCATATAAAGTGTCCCAAAAGGTATCCATACCGGGTGCCGAGGTTGTTGACAAAACTGGTACATAGTCTATGTTATTCTCACCTGGAATCCATTTGATATGAGGCAAATTAAAGTCACCAAGACAAATCAAATCAAATTTAGAGGTTTGTAAGTCTGAAACTAGTTTTATTAATTGAGAATGTATTAGGTAAATGTCTACTTCAGAATTTGGAGCGATATATGAACATGTTAGAACTATTATATTATTTAAATAATTTATTTTGACACAAACAAATTCAACAATGGAATTTTCAGTAGTAATACGCTCTGAGTGTACAGCTATAAGAACTCCCCCACCATTCTTATTTAATCTATCAGTTCTATATATTTGATATTGATCGGACAAAACTTCCGTATCACGGGTATCTGGTTTTAGCCAGGTTTCCGTGAACACTAGAATTTTGAAATCACAACCAAAAGAATTCAAATGAACGTGTTTAAGTTTAGTGTTAAGGCCTCTAACATTTTGGTAAAGCAAGGATAAATGGTTTATTAGTTTTTTGACATAGGTGATACAGTGGGAATAACCCCGAAATTTACTGGGTTATTTCGTTCCCTATACACAAATTCCTTTACCAATACGCCGTTAGGCCAAAATGACCTATCTACGAAATCATTAAATAAAGTCGACGGGACAATAATTTTAAAAGACGATATGTCTCGTTGAACCATAAATTCATTCGTAAAATGAGCACCAAACGAAAAGAATGTATTTTGAATTAATCGCGAGCTAATTTTTGCGTCGATAAAACAGACATATCATATCATCGCATTGGAACCGCACTAAATTAGATATGTGATCTACAACGATATGTGTACTAATATAAATCAACCCATAACATGTCATTCTGAAATTTATGCATATTTCTGTAAATCGTGTAGAACTGCGGTCTATACCATTTGTATGCAATCGAGCAAAACTAAGCATGAGAGCGATATTCAAATTCCTGCCGATTTGAAGCAAAGTTTACAGCAAAGCGGGCATTTTAAGATTTTATTTGTATCGAACGAACGTTGCGTTGATTTCAGACAAAACTATACAGGATCATCATCTATGTCTGATCCGTAGTAAACGAAACTTTATACATTTCATTGTAGACTTAATTAGATACGCTTCATAAAATTTGGTCGCAATCGGACAAACTTTGGGAGTTTGGTGTGCAGTTTTGGTAAAATCAGATAAAAATATATATGGAATCTGTATGTAAATCTGAACCGATTTTTACATATCTTAACTCACATTGTTTAGACTTAATTCAAAACGATATCATCAAGCCGGGCGAAAATATATATGGGTGCTATATCTAAATCTGAACCGATTTTTACAAACTTTAGCACAAGTTATTCCACTCAATTATACTCAATTTTTTCACCTCAATTGGATAAATTTTGGGAGTTTGTACTATATGGAAATCTGAACCGTTTTCAACAAAACTTGACACACGTAAGGCTATAATAATTTTAGTACATAGTACAAAATTGTGTGATAATCGGCCAAACTTTGGGTCTTTAGTACACAATTTACATAAAATCGGAATAAAACATTTGTAGGAGAATCACGAAACTTAGCACACATCATTCTAGACGCCATGCCGAAATTCGTGCAAATCGAAACATATATAGGGTCTTTGGTGCACCATTTACATAAAATCTGACGAAAATATACATGGGAGCTATATCTAAATCTGAACCAATTTTTCACGAAACTTTGCACACATTATTCTAGAGTCAATTCACTACGCTATGCCAAATTTCGTGCAAATCGAAAGAAATATAGGGGCTTTGGTGTACCATTTACATAAAATCGGACGGAAATATACATATGAGCTATATTTAAATCTGAACCGAATTTCATTTTACGTTCCGGCGCCTGATTTTTTAGCAATAGTGCTATTAACGGATATATAGGACCCTTCTTTCTAGATTAGGGTATACTACATGTGATATGTCATAGGCTGAGGACGTATATCTGTCGGCAACCCCGACTGACACTTTTTTAAATATTTTAAATTAAATTTAAGTTTTTTTTTTGATTTCCATTTAATTAGATAATCAAATCACAAGATATATACGAAAAAAATCAGCACTTTCTTTCGACTAAGGCAAACAAAATCAGATCATAATATTTTCGGATATTTTCTTTCATCTCTTTGGAATCATGGTGGCTGTTCGATTGCGATAATAATAGATATAGAATACTTTTGTTTCGTTTGAGAAACTTGCAAATCTAATTGTTTGCTTGATTGTCCTGCATTTATACTAAGCGAAGTTTACGATGTGTCATTCGCTTCAGCTCCCTGCTCTGTATATTTTACACGTTAGTTATATTTGCTATCTGTGCCTATAATTCTGTGGAACTCTGTAAAAACATCAACCCATCTTTATATACCACCAAAAAATTATATAAAATTGAAAATTATACGATTTTTTTTCTTGATTTACAGCGGTACTTCCCATTTTCCAATATCAACTTATTAATATATAAAATGCCAATTATTAACTTTTCTAGTTAATAGTTTTTCATTTGTTGACGCTGTTATTGGCATTTCAGAGATATTGTTGTAGTGGTGTGCGCATACTACATCCATCCTGTTTTCAATATTATCGTCATCATTTGGGTCATGCTATGCCAGGGGTATAAGGCCATCGAACAAAAAGTTATGACGAACATGTATTCGCCTCTGAACTTTCGTTTCAATTCAAATGGACTTGTGCAACAAATTCTGCACTAAGTGGCATTGTACGCGCCTACTTTGGCATTACTTTCAGGGGAGCAATGCACAGAAAATTTACCAGAAATCCAAATGCAATCTAATGGTAAATATTAAATACCATTCTTTTGCTCTGTAGAGAGTTAAGTGCGCACACAAACACACGCACGCACACATACACAGAGGGGAACTTCATTGACTTGTAACTGCAGTCTGAGTTGTCGAAAGCCACTTGAGAAAATTCATTGCAGAAAATGATATACACTCTCCCCTATGGCCCAACTACACGGAGATAAATTTAAATTCTCAGGCAGAATGAAATAAAAAAAGCTTGCAACAAAAATATGGGTCAAAAGTACAAGTATAATATTATTAGATTTTGAAATTTAAGGTCAATAATATTTAATAAGTGATTATTAAAAGGTGAATTAAAACCTGATCTGAAAGGAGTTACTTCAAATACTGACGAATATATGTAAATGAACGTATAAACTCAACTCAATTTCCATACCACTTTCTTACTGTGTAACAAACCGTATTATTGCCATTGAAGGAAGGAATATGGAGCTATATGTACAAGACCTTTGCAAACATCAGAACTGCTACTTTACCACTATTTTTTCATTTAAATATTCTTGTTGTTATTGCTGTTGATTTTGTTTAAGTTCTTTTTGTTGTTACTGACTAAAGTTTATTTTTTTCTGTTCGGAACGCTTTCATCTATACACTTTTTTTCTTCTTTCTCTGTTGTTATTATAGGAGTTGGCAGAGTACTTGGAAATCGTTATAAATTGGGCGAAAAAGTGCTCGTTACCAATGGCGATAAGGCAAGCGGCAATTTTATAAAATATGATGTTGAAGTTCGTGATGCCGATGTGGTAAGTAATACCTTTCATTTGATTCCTTTTTTGTGCGCTACTTTATGGCCGGGCGGCTGATGCTTGTGGCCTGCAACAGCCTTCCGTGCCCTCTCTACCTCTACATTGGCCATCTATGCTGCGTGCATAGTACAATAATACAGAATATCAAACAAGAAAGCAAACAGGCGAGCAACCATCCAACCTATTTTGGAACATTTCATAATTTGTTTCCATCGAAGAGAAATACAGGCATGTCCATTGGAATGAATCCAAATGTTAAATGATTTCGGCTAATTTGATTATATGAAATTAGCAATGTTGAAGTGAAATTTAGACTATTTTTATTCATTTTTGCTCAGATTTAACTGCAATGTTGTTACAGTCTTTATTGGGCGATAACCACGTATTTGTCATAATAAAACGAATAACGGTTCTTGAGTAATATATGTGGATAATTCTGTCTGTACTTCCTCGTAATACGTATTATAAATGTAAATAAGAAGGAATATTAAATAAAACACTATCCCAGGTCCATATAATTTCTATGAGTTTTAGATTAGCTAAATTGGCACAACTGTTTAAAATTTACATTTGCCTTCTAGCATGGAATTTTGTAGATGTATTTTCCGTACATTATATCCATATAATTTCTATGAGTTTTAGATTAGCTAAATTGGCACAACTGTTTAAAATTTACATTTGCCTAAATAAAACACTATCCCAGGTCCATATAATTTCTATGAGTTTTAGATTAGCTAAATTGGCACAACTGTTTAAAATTTACATTTGCCTTCTAGCATGGAATTTTGTAGATGTATTTTCCGTACATTATATCCGCATAGTTATGAATCGTCTTCTAGGTTGTCTATATATAAACAAAAATCCCTCAAACTTCTAAATAATGGACCAGTCTTTTGTTAAATCTGCTACATTCCAATACCAAATTACAGTAATTCATTTATGACCTTAACTGTACAGTTTGCACCATTACAACACAGGATGTATGCAAAAAGTCTGACGATTGCAATTTCAACATTCCTTTTCATTTCGTTTCAATCAATCCCCTCCCCACCCCCATGCAATGCGCCTTTATTTGAATTCAATTGTGAAGTAAAGTTTTTTTGTTGTTTCCTCGTTCGCTTGTTGTTAATCGTTTTTTATTACATTATTCATCGTATCGTATCGTTATAACGTATCGTAAGGGGAAACTTGCCAATCAGAGAATATGGTGCGGTTGGCCAAAGTCAATATTTGGCAAAGTTGTGAAACAAACAAAAACTCTAGCCTACTAGCAATCATTGAGAAATTGGTCAATACTCTCAAGTTAATCATGGCCCACAATTTGGAAATGAAAAATGGGGTTGCTGCAATGACTAGACATTTTAGTTTTTTGTTGTTTGTTTTCCATGGCAAGTAATTAAAATATGTTCTGGATCATGCATAAATGAATTTATTAAAGAAACATGTGGATGGAGGGAATACTTCCTTCAGTTCCATACTTTAGTCGTTGAAGGAGCTGTACTTGTAACAACATTTACTGACATTTTATTTATTTTTGTCGTCGTTTCTATTTCTTTTCAGATACAATTTGAAAAATCTTATGATATATTTAGTGGGTCTCTTTATCGTGGACATTTTGTTGTGCGCAATCATTTGCAAGTTGATAAATTTACAAATTTGGTAAGTTTTCCAATGGAAACAACGGGCAGTAGCTGTGCTGCAGATTATAGTGCTCTCGTCGAGGGTCTATCTGCACTGCTTTACGACTATTCAATGCATTGAAGTTATATTGCAATGATATAACGACATCATCATAAAAACAGTGGACTGAATTTAATTTTTATTTGCAACTGCTTAATCGTCCATTAATTTAATGGTGTGATTTTTTTTGTTTTGTTTTCTTAAAGGTGGCCAAGAACATCTCAAAATGCTCCACCCTATTGGAGAAAATTCCTGTGAAATTATTCACATGCGTCCTTAAATCGAAACAAACATTGGGACAAAAACTGCTGGAACACTATAAGGTTACACCGATATTTGAGGCTGAAACAGGTCGCTATGCGTGTCAAATTGATTTGAAGACAACGTTTAATGAGGTCCTGTCTATTGTCAAAACCAATGACATTCATTTTGAAATGGAGGTAAGTCTTGTGCTTTGCTGCGAGAAGACTTTTTACATCAATTTCAATTTTATCTTTTAAGGTTTCTTTGCCAAATGGTCTGACCGATAATATTTCACTAAAATTTGTTCCCGGTGTTAAAGTGTCACCTGAAGCATTTGCTTCTGAAAATGATGCAGCTGAACAAGATTTAACAATAACTGGTCTTGATAAAGTTTTGCAGAAAGTTGAGGTAAGTTGTTCGTCATTTTAATTTAGATATTATGGAAAGTGTTATATACAATTAATTACATTGTGCAACAACCTGTTGGGTTGGATTTATTTTATCGGGGATTAAATAACGTTGAAAGACAACAACAATGTTATCTAAAAATCATTTTAAGGAAATTTCTCATAATATTTTTCATTGTGTTTAATAGTTTGACTTATTTCCAAATTATTTTGTACTCTGAGAACGATTTTGAAATGTTTCCCTTTACTTTAAAAAAAGTACTAAAACAGACCAAATATATAGTAACACCCTTGGCCAAATTGTCATTAATTTAAATGCAGAGTTTGTTTTTTTATTAGCAGTTCTATTTTGCAATGTGGCGAAAATACAATTACAAAATTTTTCCATCCTTTCTCATAATATCAACTGATCGATTCAAGGACAACCATGGCTACATAAACTCTGTTAATCAAAAGGAGCTGAAAATTTATAAGTCCAATATTCTCGCGCCAGATAATAACATTTGTTGCAATTCTATTGGTTATGTGCGGTTTAAAAACTATAACACAGACTTTCCATTTAATTCTCAATTCTATAAACAAAATAAATGTTCAAAATGGTGAAAAAACAACAAGTATTTCCTATTTCTAGAATTTAGTTTTTTGTTGCTGCTTCACAATTATTTTGTTTGCTAATATCGTTGAAGCTTTTTCATTGTTGTTGTGTTTGTCTTGCTCTCATATTCGTTACACAAAGTTTTGTTGTTATGAAAAAAAGTATTTACTTTTTATAAACTTGCCAAAATAAAAGAGCAAAGTCAAAAATGGTATGAAAAATAGTTGGGAATAATTTAAAACTTGAAAATCCATTTTTATTTACAGAACTTCGTTAGGTACGCATAGCTCTTTACTTGTTCACTTCATGTCTGCGTCCCACCGCAACAACTGTCTCTCCTCTCAAAATATTAAACTTCTTGGCTGGTTGTTGTAGTGGAGTTGTTGCACTCCTCCGCTCACCCCAAAACGGCCTGGATAAAACAGCAATTGACCATTATGCCCACAATTGCATTCAACTTGAATCTTGTAAATGTCAGCTTGACTTGGCAGTCAGTCATTCCAAAGTTGTTTCTTATCTATTTCGTTCTTACGTATTCTGTCATATAAGCTGACTTGACCACTTTCCTGCCTCTGAGTACATGTGCAAGGAGTTTGAAGTTATTGTTTTTTCATATAGCCCGAAATAAATATGTATGAGTGGAGAGCCAACTCGAAAGTAGAATTTCGTATCCTGTGTGGACTTTGTTTGAGGACACAATAACAGCATGAGCCATTGTCGTAAGGTACGTGTGGAAAAGGAAGGGAGGGGAGGCAGTAAAACGACTAAAAATAGTTGCATGTCTGCATAAAAATGCAATTCTCGCTAACACCCATGGTTGGTGGCAAAGGTTTGTAAGCGGGTGAACGGTGGATGTCTGTTTGTCTGAATGACTGACTGCTTGACTAACTGAATAAATAAATAAATGAATGCACGAATAATCCTCTATTCCTTCGTCGTGTATAGTTTTGTACACTTGGAAAATGTAGATCTTCAAAAGTTATTTTACCCAGAAACACATTTTTATATGTTTTTAATGAATAGCTTAATCGAAGATTTATAAAAGTGTCGTATATATATATATATATATATATATAAATGTTTTTTTTTGTCTATAAAATATTCCAAAGGAGTGAAAGTCTTTTATCTATGGTAGATCTTCTGGAAGTATTCCATCAAGGCTCAGTAAGGTCTTCTATCTATAGGAGAGCCTCAGAAGATCTTTTTTTATCTTTAAAATCTATACAACCGAATAACTCCAACAAGTAATCTACAATAAATGGAATAACTTTAGACGTCATTTTGTTCTCCGTGGTATTTGGAAGACATTTCAATCATTAAATGTATTATACAGGGCTGGAATTTTATGGAAGGGTAATAGAAAGTATTCTATATATAAATATGTCCTGTGTATATTATTTGTTATAAGTAGTTGTCGTTATATCAAAAATACATTTAAGGTCTTAATAACCTATTGTACAGTCGAAATCGTTTATAACGACTGTATCCGAAATTCCCGTGAAAAGTTCTTCCCTTTATTTGATATCGTTTGTAACGAAATATCGCTTATTATTATGAAATAAATATAAATTTTAAACAAAATTCACATTCACAAATTTGAAAAGTGTAGTTTTCATTTTTGTGGTCTGTCTCCTATAGGCGGCGACCAAAGGAAGGAAAAACATTACGAAAGTTTTTTTTAATCGAAAGATTGATTGAAGCAATACATGAAAAGTTTCATTGTTTTAGTTTTAATACGTTTTTCTTTTGCATTGTTTTTGTTTTGCTTCAATCGAAGAAAAAACCCAAAAAAAAAAGAAAAACTGAAACTATTGTCATTTATCCATCACTGGGGAATACTCGAATACCGCACAGTAAATGTTTTATTTCAGCATTACCTTCTGGCTTTGTGCGGCTTTGTTGTTGTTTTTTCATTTTTTTTTTGTTATAAAGTGTTACGTTTTTCTCTGTTCTTTCCTGGAATGTCGATTTTGTTCTAATGGAAAAGTCCCTGAGGAATATGTTCAACTTTTTTGTGGTTAGCTCGTTTTTTGCAAGTCGGGCCAGGTCAGATCAGATCAGGCCACCAATACATGGAGCGGCTGTGACTGTAGTTGTAGGTCCATATTTGTTTTTATATATAGTACATACATGCAATGTGTATTGTGGGCGGCTAATATTAACAGCTCTAACCGTTCATGAATAACCCAAATGGCTGATAATTGTGAAATGTGTTACACAACAGCACACATGAAATATATAAGCCAGAGTTGTTTTTGTTTTATTACAATTCCATTAAATGTATTTAATTAAAATTATAATAAAAACAACAAGAACACACTTAATATAGGTCACTGGTTAGTGAAATTCCATATGGACACGTCTCAATTTAAGTGTAAAAAACTATATATGTATAAAAGTATTTACAACAAATGTA
This sequence comes from Musca vetustissima, assembly GCF_032173495.1. Lineage (NCBI taxonomy): Eukaryota > Metazoa > Arthropoda > Insecta > Diptera > Muscidae > Musca > Musca vetustissima. The sequence goes on from NW_026875072.1 coordinate 37,896, forward strand.
TGTTTTTCTGTTGAGCTTATGTACATATGTGAATTGTTTTTTAACACTTTAAAGGATCTGTGGTTTGCCCAGGGCATATAGGCATATACCCATTGGATCAAAAATGTTCCAAAGATCATAATGGCAATGCTTCATCTGAATTTAAATGTGGGGAGGAAAACAAAAGAAACTCAAAAATTTGCGAAAAAATAGTATTGAATCTGATGTGAATTATTGTGTTAAATACAAATTATTATTAATTGTGTTTGTAATCGCTTTACAATCAAATTCCGAATTTAGTTTTTAATTCAATTCATCAACTGTCGGATATAAATATCACAACTAATTACTTGCCGATTTTGTTTTTCTAAAGTTTGTAAAAAAAATGTAACTTCAGTATTACTACAGGTTACTGGATTCCATTGATAAATTCCAAACAAATGAGGATAACAAAAGTGTGTGTGTACGTAAGCAACGTTAAAGCCCCACAATATACATTCGATAACCATTATCTGTAAATTATATTAGAATTGGTACATATTTTGTAATAATATATAGCCTAAATAATAGGAATACAATTTAGAAAATAATTTATTTCAAACCAAGTAGAGTGCCTAATATTAGGTCGGGAAAAAAGAAATCCATTATTTTCATATGAACTATAGGACTTTATTTAACATGCATCGGAATGTCCGATTTGCACAGTTTTGTTGTGAGATTTGTTGCCATTTTAAAGGTAACTTCATAATGCCTCTCGCATAGAAGTCCTACTCTCTATTTGCAATTTTTTATCATTACAAAAATTTTGCAATGCAAGAAAAAGATGATAATCCGGACTGTATGGCGGATGCAATAAAACTTCCCAACCAAGCTCCTGAAGTTTCTGGCGAGTCACTGTAGATGTGTGGTGCCTAGTGTTGTCCAGTTTCTGGTTGTTCCTGGGCGATGTTACCACTGCTAACATGGCGGTTAACTTCGATCATTTCCCCGATTTTATCGACATATTCGAAAATTCCTGAACGGTATCTACGAAACCAAAATTGTACAAAATTGGCTGTTACAGTATCGGAACCATAAACACCATTCACAATTTTAGCCGCTTGGCTTGCATTTTCGCCTTTGCCCCAACCTCATATTAAAATTTGTTCGACTGTCGAAATATTTCTAAATAACATGTTTGTCTTGTACATTTACATATAATTCAAACCCACGTTTTTAAAATTATCTAAATATGGCAAAGAATCAGAAGAAATCAAAACCAACTGGATGATTTTGTTTGTCCGAAGAAATACTGTTTTCAAGATTTTTTTTGTATTTCACACAAAAACTGAAATCCCCTTTTAGAATCCAAAAATGACACCCGTAACGATGAGAACATGAAATATAAATCCAAAATAACAGTTCTTATCGGTCGGCCAATTCCAGTGGTAAAATTTTTCGTAAGTTTCTCCAGAATCCCTACTTTATTTCTGCGTTTCATGCCAGCATCGACACTTATTCAATATTCCAGCAGATGCTATCCGTCACTAAATCGGGTGTGGTGTAGCTCTAAGCGACGGAAGCCTCGCATACTCCTTAGAAATTACTCACCCAAACATGGCATACATTTGCACCTAAACAAACTAAGGCTTGTATGCAGGAAAAAATGGAAATATACTTGAAACACTTCTTCTTCTGTCGCTGATCAGCTTTCGCAAACTATACCAAGTCCCAATCACCATAATTTAAAAATATAAACGATTTTAAGTTAAAATATATAGACTGATATATTCTTAATATATTCCAATGTAATGCGGTACAAACCTCATCCTCAGGCTTTTTTGTTTTCTTCAAATAACTTAAGAAAACCTCCTTAAACATATTCGTATTTTCATATGTTTCAACCTAACCTCAACATACTTTGTCCAGCTAAGCTATTGGAAAAGAGGCTACGTTAGGCTACATAAGGTTTTTTTAACGTCTTCTCAAAGGGTAATCAATTTCATTGCAATGATATTACATATAGATAGGTATAATGTGTTTAAGCCATAAACATTAATTTATCGTTGACATCCTTGAATTATTTAGCCGTTGTTTTAATGAAGTGACCCAAACGTTCTTTCTATCCTTTGTGTATAGTCCATTTTATACATACATATGTTTATTTTTTTTCTTCTTTTCAATGGCATTTTGTTCCTTTGAAAGGACTCCGATTGTATGGTTAATTTATTCCGAACAAAAACAAGAACAACAACAACAGCAATGTGTGGTTATGTTGAGAATTAGAAAATATGAAAGTAATGTCAACGTTTCTTTCAATTGGTTCCGGCATACATTTGTCATTATCGAGTTTCCTCTTTGTGGTTGGCGAACAGACTAACCGACCGACCCTTGGAGCCATATGAACTTTTAGATCCATTGAACGAATGTGGAAATAGCAAGCCGGCGAATGAATGGCACTATAAATGGATGAATGAATAAATGCTGTGAAATGACCATAAAATCACATAATCCAATCCTTTTATGGCATTGTGTGAAGTTTTGTTCCACACAAGGAAATGACTTCATAAACGACCTGTTATTGTGGTTGCCGCTGTCGTTCCCGTTCCCGTTGTTGTTTTTGTTGCTATTGCAGTGGCTTGTCCTGATGGCATGCAAGTGTTGTTAAGATTCTTGACATGTTTTTACAATCATCCCCTGGTCCACTTTCCGTTTGTTCCAGACTTTCTTTTGTGATATGTCCTTCAGTTTTGTCAAGGAAGCAGCTGCACTCTTTCCCCTGTTGCGTGTCGTCGTTTGGTCCGTCGGTATTTTTGCACCTATCCCAGTTATTTATCTATTAACTATGGTTTGTTCTTTGAGTTTTTATTTCATAGTTTTTGTCATTCGTAGTTGTTGCTGTTGTTCTTTTTCTTCTGCGTCCTTTCATTTCGCTTGCTTGTCGTTTGTCGCTAACTTTTTCTTTGCCAGTGATTATGCGTTGTAATGGTAAGAGAACAGCTTGGGACAATGACAATTGTCCCAAGTCATATTCTCTGAACTTTTTGTACTTCAGTCATTCCAAGTGGTAGAGTTTGGTAATAGCATCGGTAAACAACTCTAGCTCCAGCAGTGGCAGCAACATCAACAAGAACAAGAATCAATTCATTTTGCTCGATGTTAAACGACAATGAAACTATTTTAGATTGAATGGTTTTGTATTATTTTTATGTTCACTCTTTTTCCACTTTATTCCATTTCCATTTCCGTTTCCTCTTTGCTTGCTTAGTTGTTCAACAACTTTGCATTGTTGTCATTGTAACAGTGTTTATCGTTGTCGTTGTCGTAGTCGCTCCTATTCGCTTTCGTTCATTGAAGGAATTCAAGTCCATTGCTAATGTCCTAGCCCATGTCCATTATATTTTCCTTATGCCACACCATCTCCCCTCTTTTCTCTCTATACCCCTCTCAGTTCTCAGTTCATTCGGTGCTGTTTTATTGTTGTTGGATTTATATTTATTTGAAATGTTGCAGCAGCCACAGCAGCAGGACCATTGTCAAATGTCCATGCAGTCCATGCCACCACCAGAGAATGACTGTGCGCCAACATGTGACAGCCATAGGAAATGTTGTTGACAATTAATGATCCATGATGTTTTATGGATGCAATGAGAATGTTTCTAATTCGCTGCATTTTTTCCCTGGTGCTCAACAATTAAATTACAGCGGTTCTCATCGTTGTACTAGTGATTGCCCAAAAAAAAAAAAAAAAAAAAAAGAAAACCCAATTCACAATCACAAATAAACATAGAGGTGTTGTTATGGTTGTAATTTTTTGTTTCAAACCAAAATAACAAAAAATAAAGCTTTTGTTTTCAAAACAATGGTTTCGTGCAACAGAAATTGACTGGATTCATTAGGATTTAGGAAACCATGTTTTGGTACACGTCGGTTACACGCTTTACATGTTTGACAACTAGATAGTTGTGTAAGGCCGATTAAAAAAGTTGCAATATTTTTGTAATATTTATTATTTTTGTCACTGCAGCAGAGAGAAAAAAGAAACGATCGTCATTACATATGGTTTTGTACCAAAATTTAATTGGTTTTTAGTTTTATAGAAACGCATTTGAGTAAGAGGGGAGATAACAACATTCTTTGCGGGATTGGTATGGGTGTATTTGCCCAGTGGTGAACTTTCAAAAGGGTTAATTATGTTTAAATATTTACATTATCTTTAAATATTGGTCATATTTTGACAGTTGTCTTTGCGCAGTAACAGGATACTTAAATGCAACATAATGACTCCTAATCTATATATATATAAAAGAGCTTAGTGTTAAGTCAGTGAGTGACAGATCATCGCCCAGACGAAACGGCTAAAGCTAGAAGCTTGAAATTTTGATTGTGGGTTGGTGTGTAGGCGTGAGATAAGGCTGGGTTTTTGGAAATTCGAACTAGAAGGGTACGAAAAGTACTAAAATGTACCAAATATGGTACCCTTTGTATTAGGCGAACGGGAAGAGCTAGAATTTTGAAATTTGGAATGTGGGTCACTGATGTAAAGTTAGGAAGATGTACAAAAGCGTTTTTGGAAATTCGTACTAGAACGGTATGAAAAGTCCTAAAAAGTACTAAATGTGATACCATTTGTATTTGGCGAACCGGTAGAGCTAGAACTCTGAAATTTGGATTGGTGGTCGCTGAGTGTAGGATAGATGTACCAACGGGTTTTTGGAAATTCGAACTATAAATATCCGAAAAGCACTAAAATGTACTTAATTGTGTACAATTTGGTTTTGGAAGCGTGTACTCATGTGTACGAAAAGTACTATATGGTACTATATTTGGTACAAATTTAATTTGGAGATACAAATCGAGCTGGAATCCTGAAATTTGAAATTAACATTAGTTTTGGAATTTTTTACCAGTTTCAGTAATTTATATTCATGGTTACTAAATGGTACTAAATTTGGTACAATTTGAATTTTATGCGAACCAATAGAGCTAGAATCATGAAATTTGGAGTCAGGATCACTGTTGGGGTGTAAGATCGAGATATGTAGGAAGTTTTAAAAAATTTTACTAATGTGTACTAAATTTGGTACAATTTGAATTGTGGGTGAACCGACAGAGTTGGAATCCTAAATCTTGGATTTAGCATCACTCTGGGGGTGAAAGTTTGGGTTAAGTGGGACGTTTTGGAAATTCGTACTACTGTGTACTAAATTTGGTACAATTTGAATTGTGAGTGAACCGAAAGAGTTGTAATTCTGAAACTTGGATTTAGCATCTCTGTTTTTGGTAAGTAAGAAGTTTTCGAAATTCGTACTACTGTGTACTAAATATCGTACAATTTGAACTGTAGGTGAACCGAAAGAGTTGGAATCCTAAAACTTGGATTTAGGATCACTGTGGGGGTGTAGGATTGGGGTATTTAGGAAGTTTTGGAAATTGGTACTACTATGTACTAAATTTGGTAAAATTTGAATTGTGGGTGAACCGATAGAGCTGGAATCCTGAAACTTTGTGTTAGGATCACTGTGGTGGTGTAGGATTGGGGTATGTAGGAAGTTTTGGAAATTCGTACTACAGTGTACTAAATTTGGTACACATTGAATTGTGGATAAACCGATAGAGTTAAAATCCTGAAACTTGGATTTAGGATCACTGTGGAGGTGTAGGATTGGGGTATGTAGGAAGTTTTGGAAATTGGTACTATTATGCACTAAATTTTGTACAATTTGAATTGAGGGTGAACCGATGGAGTTGGAATCCTGAAACTTGGATATAGGATCACTGTGGGGGTGTAGGATTGGGGTCTGTAGGAAGTTTTGGAAATTCATACTACTGTGTACTAAATTTGGTACAATTTGAATTGAGGGTGAACCGATAGAGTTGGAATCCTGAAACTTGGATTTAGGATCACTGTGAGGGTGTAGGATTGGGGTCTGTAGGAAGTTTTGGAAATTCGTACTAAAATGTACTAAATTTGGTACAGTTGTAATCCTGAAACTTGGATTTAGGGTCACTGTAGGGTTGTAGGGTTAGGGTAAGTTGGAGGTTTTGGAAATTCATACTACTGTGTACTAAATTTGGTACAAATTGAATTGTGGATGAACCGATAGAGTTGGAATTCTGAAACTTGGATTTAGGATAACTATGGGGGTGTGGGTTTAGTAAGAAGTATTGGAAATTCGTACTACTCTGTACTAAATTTGGTACATTTAAATTTGAATTTGGAATCATTATGAGGGTGTAGGATCGGGGTATGCAGGAAGTTTTGTTGGAAGTAGAAGGGTACGAAAAGTACTAAAATGTACCAAATATGGTACCCTTTTTATTAGCGAACGTGAAGAGCTAGAATTCTGAAATTTGGAATATTGATCACTAATGGAAAGTTAGAAAGATGTGCAAACGGGTTTTTGGAAATTCGACCTATAAGTGTACTAAAGGTACTAAACTTTACTGAATTTAGTTCCTATTGTATATATATTGAACATATATAGCTGGAATCTTGACATTTTAAATGGAATACCGGTTGGGAAGTGGTGTTGATGTACGGAAATGGTTTAAGGAATGTGTATAAAAGTGTAAAATGGTACTAAGTACTAATTACTCTCAGTTGAGTGTGTAGAGATGGAATCGTGATAATCGGAATTAGCTTTAAAAAATCGTACTTATTTGTACGAAAAGTACTAAATGGTACTAAATTTGGTGGAAGTTGGATTTAGGTGAACAGATAGAGCTGAAGTCTTCAAATTGAGAATTAAAATGACTGTTGGAGTGTAGGACTGAGGTAGATTATGAAATTCGTACTTATTGGTACGAAAGGTATATGTGGTACTAAATTTAGTACAATTTGGATGTTGCTTGAAAGGATAGAACTGAAAACCTGAAATGTGGAATTAAGATTTCTGTTGAAGATTGAGCTATAGAGACATCTTTGGAAACTCGTATTTATGTGTACGAAAAGTACTAAACGGCACTAGATGGATTTGGGTGAACGGAGAGAGCTGGAAACCCATAATTTGGACTAATGGTTGATGTTTGAATATAGAATTGAGATATGGAAGCATATTACCTATGTGTACTAAATAGTACTATATTTGGTACAACTTGATTACGTGTGAACGGATAGAGCTGGACTCCCGAATTTTTTAATTAAAATTACTGTAGTATTGAGCTATGGAGACAACTTTGGAAACTCGAATTTATGTAAATAGTAAATAGAATAGAAAATTCACTAAATTTGGAATAATTTGAATTTGGGTAACGGAGAGAGCTGGAAACATAAAATTTAGAATGTTGGTCATTGACAGAGAGTTAGAAAGAAGGACCAAAGGGTTTTTGGTACTAAATTTAGTGGAGGTGACGGTATAGAGGTAGTCTTGAAAATGTATAATTATGTGTTCGAAAAGTTCTAAATGGAATTACATGTGGAACCTGTACGTTTTTGCTAATGTGTGGATTTCGGAAAATAGTGCTTATGTGTATGAAGAGTACTTAATGGCAATAAACTTGATATTAAATGTACGAATAGAGATGGAATTCAGGACTATAGTACAACGATTTCCATATGAAATATTTTTTTATTCCTGTTCCGCATACGAAGTAGCGGGTACTTTGCTAGTTTTATATATTTTTTGTTTGAGAAATAGCTATGCACTTTGACAATTCATATGTAAAGGATAAATAATAGGAAGATTTGTAATAAGCTGATATTATTTCAAAAGATCATTATTTTTGGAGTGGGATGAAAATTCTCACCCGATTTTTTTTCTAATAGGAAAGATTGATGTAATTGAAATTCAGCAGAAACGTTTTGCATATTTAAATGTAATTCTCGAAGTACTATTAAAATTTCAACTAACATTATTTGTTTTAACTCTATATTTATCCACCTTTTGGTAAATTCCCAAACTTATTTGGCCTTTACGATTAATCCAACTTCCGAAAAGATTGAATTAGATGTCCAAAATGTTGCCAGTGAATTGTGTTGTGTGTTATAGTTACTAAATCTTAGTTGTTGCAAATTTTCTATTCCCAATAGTTACAAAACCACTTTCCAATTTTAAAAATTGTGAATAGCGACTCTAATTGCTTCACATTTGTTTTTTTTTTTTTTTTTTGTTCGTTTCTAGTCTTTGCACATCCTAGTCGAATTGAAAATAACATAAAATTATGAGAATTCCGCTGAAAGATTGTAGCAGGAAATCACAACAACTGGGGATTTGACTTTAAATCGTTTCTATCTCGGTTTCAGTGCCTTTCTACCATCCTTTTTTTCGTACCGCTTTGACATGTTTCTACGTTAGAAATTCAACAATAGATACCTTTGTTTGTTGAATAGTTTACCATCACTAAAAGCATTTGGACTAAAAGTTTCCACATATCATCCTCATCATCAACAATCGATTCATCCATCCCATCTATTCAGCAATCCATGTTGTTGTTTTTTTTTCGGGATGCTCTGCAGATTTTGTTTTGGGTTTTTGTGTTGTTCAAGTTCAGTTTGCCAGTTGAGAATTTGTTATGTCATTGTTTTACAATAGAACTTTGTGTCGTCTCACTACTCCTGCTGCTGCTGCTAAGCAAGTGAAATATGGGAAATAGCTGAATTGAAAGACAATCGATTTGGTGACTCTGTCGGTTTCTGCCTCTCTCTCTCTCTCTCTCTCGTTCTCCAGCGCTATTCCTTCGGTAGTCCTCATGGATTATGGTTCAGGTCCTTGGGGTGTAGTGTCGTGTTATTAATTGTTTTCGTTGTTGTCGTACACAAGTGTGCTGCAGCGGTGTGGCATCGCTGGGGTGGAGTGCAACGTTAAGCACATGACTATGACTTCCAAGTGGTGGAATAAGTACAAGTATTGTAATGTAGTACCCACTCCGCTTACGAAGTTTGAATGGTTCCAGGACATAGAACACAACAGAGACAGAGCTGAGCAGAGCAAAACTGTTCAGCACTACTTTACAATCGAATTTAAGTGCACTTGCTTACATTATATTCCTTTCTACTCCATGAGAATGAAAGGGAAGAAGTGGTAGGAATCAGTAGTAGTTGTGAACGACCGACGGACCGAATGAATCAGATGTTGCAGATTATCTCTTTGAAACATTGAAGGTTTCGTATTTTCGATTTTTTTGTGTATTGTTTGGTTGGTCACCAAGTTGCAATATTGTCACACTTCTTCACAAGAAGTTTGTATGTTTCACAACGATGTACTACAACAATGCAACGACAAACACAACAGCAATAGCAATTTTTGGTAGGAAGTAGACATAGACAAGAATGTTGTGTGTACAGACTAAGCTTCAAAACTTTTCGTATGTTTGTGTCAACAAACCGAGTGAAGGGACTAAACTAATTTTTCCCCGATTTTTTTGTGTTTCTTCCAAGTGGCTCTTCCATATGGGAAATATTGTTGGATATGCTTGACAATGCTTGTCAGTCGGATATGTTGCTGCTACAAGTCAGTCCGTCCATGTCATCAACCAAAATAATATTAACTTTGGATAATACATTAGAGGATTGTTCAATAAAGTTTTCCTAAAATTGGAAAAAGATGAAATTGCTTTCATTTTTTTTCCATTCAATTTTGTAATAGAAATTTATTTCTTAGGGAGATAGACTAGAAAATGTGGGGGAGTGAATTTAAAGCTATAAAATGTGGTAATTTTTATGGAAGTTTTTATAAAACATTTAGAATACGAAAAATGTTTGGAGAACCTCTCTAAGGTTATATAACCGATTTTACAGAGAGATTTATTAAATAATAAAATGAATGATGCGAACAACGCCATCTATAGCCTTAGAGACTGAATGTATATAAAATACAGTACAAATTCTAATTAAATATAAAGAGTCACGGTTTTAATACTTAAAGCTATGAATAATTGGATCTAATACAGGCGACAATATGCCGTTAAAATTTTCTTCAGAACAAAATTTTCCTGGATCTACCAACCACATTTATTCTGCAAGTTACATACGAATAAAAAAATACATAATACTCGATACCACAGTGTAGTACTTTTAGCACACATTTGCCAAATTGTTGGTACATTTTTGATCCTCCAAATGTTCGTTTATATATTGAACTTCTGGTTCTGTGGATTTCAGTAAACATTTTTGATATGTTTTGACACAAGTAGTTTTTCTTTTCTTTTTTATAACGAGGTGGTAAATTTTTGTATAATACCCCACTTACACAGAGGTTCATTGAGGCATTTGACTTAGATTTTGGGTTAGTTGTATTTTTGTATTTTAATGAGCTGCACTTTACTAATTTTTCTCGACATCGTAAAACTGAATTTTATAATAACGGCTAAGGAAATAAATGGGACGTTAAAAAAATATTCCTTAAAATTTCACTCCTTGGAAGGACGTTTAAAAAATATTCTTTAAAAATCCACTTCTTGGTGGGACTCTTAAAAAATATTCTTTAAAAATCCACTTCTTGGTGGGACGTTTAAAAAATATTCTTTAAAAATCCACTTCTTGGTGGGACTCTTAAAAATATATTCTTTAAAAATCCACTTCTTGGTGGGACTCTTAAAAATATATTCTTTAAAAATCCACTGCTTTGTGGGACGTTTAAAAAATATTCTTTAAAAATCCACTTCTTGGTGGAATGATTAAAAAATATTCTTTAAAAAATCCACGCCTTGATGGGATAATTAAAAATATTCTTTAAAAATCCACGCCTTGATGGGATGATTAAAAATATTCTTTTAAAACCCTCGCCTTCTTGGCATCTCTAAAAAGTATTCTTTGTATGTATTTTGTCCTGGTTCTAGGGCCTAGTCAATACATATCCGATTCAAATTTAGGTCCATAGGCACAATTTAAATACATTTCATATTAATAAGATGTTAGACGTCTATTCCGCAATAAGTGTCTGAGGAAATTTGCCAAAAGCGGTATCATTATTAGGGATTGAAATCTCTCGACCAGTTTGTAAGAACAGTTGACAGCTTTAAAAAAATAGAAATTGCGAGTTAATTCCATTTTAAATGTAACAATTTTATTTTAACCCTGCTTGTGCGTTAATTTTGATTAAAATATCAAAGTACCTAAATTTCCGCAACACAATTATTTTTTTTTAAGGAATACTAATATGGGTACAAAGTTTTAACAAATTTTACTCCCACATCTTGAGTTCTACCCATTTTCAAGCTTCACACATGTTAAAACATTAATAGTGTGGACAGTTATTTCCTTACATGTCCTTGGACAAATATCTAAGCTGGCCATTGGATCAATGCTTTGTTTTGTAAAAAGTATGTGTGTGGGTGTGCGTGTGACATTTAAATGTTTGTTCGTTCTACTGATTCCTGTTCTATTCTTTATTGAATTCAATAAAAGTTTGTGAATTTGTTGTTTTATTGACGTTTGTCTATACAAAATAATGCCGTTACTCTTTTTATTCGTTCATTGACTTTTACAAATATTTCTCCTTCCACACATTTACACTCAAACGTGTATGTGTACAAGTATGAATGTGAATACACCAACGATTTACTGATGTTTCCTTCCGCTGTTATCCGATCATCTCCCCCATTCATATATCCATATCTGTGTAACATATCTTAAATTCTATTTCCATCACAACCATCATCATCACCATCAACGTCCTGATGATTATTGATATCAGTCATGGTCGATATTCTCCAGTGTCCTGCATCCTGTTTGTTTGCTGGTTCGATTGATAGTCGTTGTTGCCACTGTTGAAATGTATATTGTTAAAGTTTTCGTTTTTCGATGCTGTTATCTATTATTCTTACTCCCCAGCCCGGATATGGCTATTTTCGATGAGAATTGCCTCTCGAGAGCAAGTCAACAAAGCCAGAGCAAAAGTGTTTGTGTGCAAATATCAATGTAAAATAAGTTTCAATAATATTCACAAATACTTTGTATTCTTTCTCAACGAATTTATCCTTTGTGAAAAGTTGAACATTTTTTATTTGCTTTATTGTCTGTCTGTCCGTCTGACTGGCTGGCTGGATGCATGCCCGCCTGCCTGATTGGTTGGTTCGTTGGTTAGTTAGTTGGCCGGTCGATTGGTTGGTTGCTAAGATGAGAATTGGTATTGAAAGGTGTGTAGGAATATTTTATTCGTAACGAGAATAGTTTTCTAACATCCCAAAAAACTTCATGGTTTGGGGGATGTGTATGGCGTTTGTGTAAACTGGTGTGAAACATTCCAAAGTGCATAGATGAGAATACCGTAGAACATGCTTTTTTATGTTATCCCCAGTCACTGAACCAGCCAGCATACCATACCTAGAATACTAATAAAATTAAGAAAGAGAATTCTATCAAAGATATGACATCAGTCTTTATTGGTATTTCTTACTTCTCGTATTTAAAAAAATAACAACGTACGGAATATCATGTCGAACAGACTTATGTGATTTTTTAATACCGTAGTTAAATCTTGACAAAAGACTAATATTTTAATAGTCGAAAACTGAAATACTGAAGTTCTCTGTTTTAAGTTTTCCTGAAATGTCAATTATTATTTTAGGGAAAATTTTGTTTTGGACATGTGATACCCAGTCTGTTTTACCGTGTGTTACGAACTTATTGTAAACAAACTCCATTTAAGGAATTTTTATATATTAGCTTGTTTCTTTGTGGAGGTAAGAAAATTAGGAAAAAGAGTTTTTTGATAAGTGTGACGAACATCTGTTCAATTGAATGTATTATGAGTTTTGGACCTGTGAAAGTCTAATAGTCAATAGATTGGAGTAGGACAGTGGGAGGTAAGGCAGCTATGCAGTCGGCTGGGGAGTTCAAGTCCTTTCCTTTCTACTGACAGGCTATTACAATTACGATAGTAAAATAACTTCATTTTATTTAAATTACATTACTATTATCGAAAAAATCAATTGCAAATCAAATGAAACTACAGCCGTTAGAATTATGAATGAAATAAGCCCCCTGACATTAAGGACTTCATATGAAAACTTAATACTCCAGCATTGATTTTGATCACTCGAGATCAAAGCAAAATAAAAAGGAAAAACAATAGAGGATCGAATGACAATGCTCAGAGAATGGAGTAAGCAAAAGAGTATGTATAATTAAACCATTAAATCATTGATAAGAGAAAGGTAATAATTCTGAATTTTATCAATAATAAGAGAAATAACAAATCAATTAAATATCACTTACCAACACTGTTTGATTGAAGAGGCCTAATCATCTCAGCTTCGTTGGATATTTCGGTGGACAAAATTGTATAGTAAATTCTTGATAGTAATGATGTATAGTAAACTATCATTCATTCGTTATGAGTAGACCTCGGATTTTGCATATTTGCATATTTTTTAATAATGAAGATATCGAAATTCTGATTGGACACAAATTCGTTTCAAAGGATTTAGAATTATTTGAAGGGTTCATATTTTTGAATTTTTTGCATATTTGCATATTTTGCATATGCACGAGATATGCAAAAAATATGCAAAATATGCAAAAAATATGCAAAATATGCAAAAAATATGCAAAATATGCAAAAAATATGCAAAAAATATGCAAAATATGCAAAAAATATGCAAAATATGCAAAATATGCAAAATATGCTAGGTCGATATGCAATAAATATGCAAAATATATGCATAAAATATGCAAAATATATGCAAAATATGCAAACATATGCAAAATATGCAAAAATATGCAAAATATGCAAAAATATGCAAAATATATGCAAACATATGCAAACATATGCAAAATATATGCAAACATATGCAAAATATATGCAAAATATGCAAACATATGCAAAATATGCAAACATATGCAAAATATGCAAAAATATGCAAAAATATGCAAAATATATGCAAAATATGCAAAAATATGCAAAATATATGCAAAATATGCAAACATATGCAAACATATGCAAAATATGCACAAATATGCAAAATATATGCAAACATATGCAAAATATGCAAAATATGCAAAAATATGCAAACATATGCAAAATATGCAAAAATATGCAATATATATGCAAAATATGCAAACATATGCAAACATATGCAAAATATGCAAAATATATGCAAAATATGCAAACATATGCAAAATATGCAAAAATATGCAAAATATGCAAAAATATGCAAAATATGCAAACATATGCAAAATATGCAAAAATATGCAAAATATGCAAAAATATGCAAAATATATGCAAAATATGCAAACATATGCAAAAATATGCAAAATATATGCAAACATATGCAAAATATGCAAAAATATGCAAAATATGCAAAATATGCAAAATATGCAAAAATATGCAAAATATATGCAAAATATGCAAACATATGCAAAATATACAAAAAAATATGCACGGTATGCTAGGTCGATATGCGAGAAATATGCAAAAAATATGAAAAATATAGGCAAAAATATGCAAAATATGTGCAAATATGAGCAACATATTTCACAAATGCAATCATTTTAATCAAAAAAAAAAAAAAAAAAAAAAAATTCAGGGTAGTTTTCGAATTTGTGTGCTTTCTTTATTTTTAACCTATAGAAATCTAATTGTGTATGTATGCGTTTCATGGTTCAACTGTTAGATTTTTGGGGCATTATGAAAAATTTGCTAAATATATGTATAAAACATGCAAACATATATAACCGTTATATGGCGATATACTAAAACGTGGACCGATATATCCCATTTCCAATACCAAATATCCTAGGAGTAATAATAATAATATATGTGCAAAAGTTCAAAGTTCTATCTTTAATATTGCGACCTAGCATACCGTGCATATATTTTGCATATTTTGCATAGTTTGGATATGTTTGCATATTTTGCATATATTTTGCATATTTTGCTTATTTTGCATATTTTGCATATATTTTGCATATTTTTGCATATTTTGCATATGATTGCATATTTTTGCATATTTTGCATATATTTTGAATATTTTTGCATTTTTTGCATATTTTGCATATATTTTGCATATTTTTGCATATTTTGCATATTTTTGCATATTTTGCATATGTTTGCATATTTTGCATATATTTTGCATATTTCTGCATATATTGCATATTTTGCATGTGTTTGCATATTTTGCATATTTTTGCATATCGACAATGCATATTTTGTATATTTTTTGCATATATTTATCGCATATCGACCTAGCATACCGTGCATATTTTTTGCATATTTTTGCATATTTTGCATATTTTTTGCATATTTTGCATATTTTTTGCATATTTTGCATATTTTTTGCATATTTTTTGCATATTTTTGACATGACCCCAAATATCGATCAATTAAAGCATGAAACGCCTAAATACAAAATTTGAGTCCAATCGGATAAAGCATAAAAAATATGCAAAAATCCGAGGTCTAGTTATGAGCTATGTCACTCTTTTTTATGTAGGTATGTATGTTTAAAATAGGCGGCGAAAGTATGAATATGAAATAGGTTGTGATCACTATAATTTTTTATTATTATGAAAATTGTGGATTTGAAGTAAAAATAGTAAATAAACAGATTATTATATATACTGAATTATATTCCAATAATATGCTTTTTCGTTCTTTGGGGAATATATACAATTTTGCAAAATGTGATTTCAATATACATTCACTTTATAAATTATTCTTAATAATCACTTTCCACTCATATGCACACTTTTTCCGAATAAGTTATATAGGAAATAATTGATATTTTAATTTCTAATTTTTTCTCCAAATATAATGTTTAAATAGGTTTTGGTTTTCTTTAATGCTCGCAAATGTTGATACCGTTCGTTGATAGAGTTCGATTCAATTGAATTAATGAATTTTTCCACAGCAGAATGGCACTCGCCACGTTTGTTTCTGTTTTCATCTCCCTTTTGTTCATTGAAAGGTACAGTTTGGCGATTTTGAGAGCTTTGTGATATTGATGTTAGTCAGAACGTAGTTTTTTGCAATTGCGCTTGAGATCGTTTCCTTGTTGTTTTTGTAAAATCTATTAATGAAATTGGGAGTATGGAGTATTAATGAAATTCGGTGACAATCATGTGATTTTTTGTCTTCTTCTATTTATTTTTGAGTGCACATGCATATTCCACAATTTTTATACCACGATCAAAGATATGAGTTGGACATCATCCAGCATACAATGTGATCATAGATTTGGATGTCCGCACTGGCCAGGATGGTAATTGGAGATAAAAAAATTTTAAGCAGTTGCAAAGACAACATGCACAATGCCGGGGACAAGTAGTCCGTAATGGATTCCAAATGTATTTTGTAGCCGAATGGTGTACAATTTCTGCAAGATATTTATGGTTTATTTAGATTTTTAATACCAAGCTGATTTAATTCAAAATTCACCTGTGTTGCAAAAATTTTCGTATTGATTCGCAGTGGCTTTTTCTTTAAAATATATTAAAACCCATACAAAAATCACTTGTTTTACTTAAACAGTTTAGAAATATACACTTTCGTATAACAATTACACTGTGCGACAAATTTGATTTTTTTTTTTTTGATAATTACCGGAAATTCCAACAGGTTATGAAAGAGGGGCTAAAAAAAGAAGACACGTGTATCGGCGTTTTGAAAGTTTACGTCGGGAGGTAACCAAAAAAGGCGAGGCAATATTCCCCCTTTTCAAGAATTTTGATCATTTTCGAATTATGATTTCTTGAAATCCTTGCATTTTAGGTATATGGTGTCTTCGGCAATATTACTGATAAAATATCGAGGAATATTTTGGTATGCACCTTTAACCCTCAACCGACTCATTAAAGGGGTCTTTTCGGTCCCCCTTTCCAGGAGTGATTAAAAACTCATTCAAAACGGGGATAAAACTCCTCAGAAAGTTCTACAGAAATGTTCGCCATAAAGTTTTACTATAAGAAATTTTACAAGAACATTTTGAATTTTGGTTCAAAATATATGACTTTATATTCGGTATATACATTATATATACAGATTTCTCTTGTTCAGTGACTTATGCTAAGAATTGATGGATAATATTTTTGTCCCTTATACTATCCTTCTAAAACGACATCTTGTGGGAAAAATGGATAAAAACTAGTAATAAGTACGATATTAACCCTAAAATGAGTTTTTGTTTTTTTTTAAGTTTTGACATTTAGGCTGATTTTTGAGTTTTAGTGTATTCTGAGACTTATAGTAAAACTTTATGGCGAACATTTCTGTAGAATATTCTGAGCAGCTTTATCCCCGTTTTGAATGAGTTTCCAATCATTCCTGGAAAAGGGGACCGAAAATACCCCTTTAATGAGTCGGTTGAGGGTTAAAGTTGCAGACCAAAATATTCCTCAATATTTTATCAGTAATATTGCCGAAGACACTATATACCTAAAATGCAAGGATTTCAAGAAATCATAATTCGAAAATGATAAAAACTCTTGAAAAGGGGGAATATTGCCCCGCCTTTTTTGGTTACCTCCCGACGTAAACTTTCAAAACGCCGATACACGTGTCTTCTTTTTTTAGCCCTTCTTTCATAATCTGTTGGAATTTCGCGGTAATTATTTTTTGTGTTGCACAGTGTTATTTAAGGTTAATGGAATTTTATTGGATAATGGCAACTTGTGTGGGTTATTAGATTTTGAGTTATCGTGCCCGCCATTCGCAAAAAAATGTTTAGAGAAAAAACGCGTTTAAAGTTTGAGAAGCCGTCACTTGATGCTGACACAATAAATCGGCTATATCTTCAAGAGTTCTGGAGATTTTAACTTGAAATTTTGTAGGGACATTCATTAATTAGTGTAGATTCGAATTATATCAACAAAAATTTTGACCCCGAGAATGAGGGGGAGGGTCCCCTTAAATGATTACATACGCACCAATTACTTGGTTTTTTGCATAAATTAAAATTGGTGAATTATCATGTTTTGTTTAACTGAATACCACTTACTTAAATGAAAATATCGCATGCGATAAAATTATTGAATTACAACGCATGACCGTTATGTTTTAAGTTTTTAAAGCAAGTCCATTACATAAGTGGAATGATAAAGTGGGAGAATACCTCAACCAAAAAACTAAGAGAACTGATTAGGGGAAATCCGAAACTAAACTCTTTTATGCCTTTCCCGAAACTAACAAATGCAAACATAGCCATCATTAAATATCCCCGTTTTTTAATTTTATCACAGGAAAAATTGGAGCCAAGCTTTTTTACTTCCCTTTTATATTTTTACTTTATATTTCCATCTTGAACTAAGAGAATTTCATTTGTAATTTGAAAACTCAATTTGCAATTCATAACATTTCATTTGTAATTCGAATTCGAATGTAATTGGTAATTCACAACATTTCATTTGTAATTTTAAACTTTTCATATGTAATTCAGAAAATTCCATCTGAAATTTAAAGAATTTCATTTGCGATTTGTATATTTCCATTTGAAATTTGTTTATTTCCATTTGAACATTTCACTTGTAATTCATAAAATTTCAGTTGTAATTCGTAACAATTCATTCCAAATTCATAACATTTTATTTCAAATTCGAATAAAATAAATAAATTGAACAATAAGTGGGGTAAGAATTTTTTATTATTTTGTGAAAAATGTTAATAAAAAAACATAGACATTATTTAAAAAAATGTGAATTTCGATAGGCATTCTATGAATTACAAATGGAATTCTCGAATTGCAACTCATATGTTGTGAAATACAAATGGAATTCCCAAATTACATTTGATATGTTTTGAATAGCATGTGAAAACGGTGTAGTTACGAGTATCAAACGGTGCATAATATTTATTTTTATAGCACTGTCTTTACATGTTTTTTTTATTAGTAGAAGACTCGTTTAATGCTATACATTAACCAAATAACATCTGGCTACATTACTTTACGATAAGTCTGAAACTATTCAAAATATCATTCGAATTTAAACAATTTTTTGTAAATTTCAATACATTTGTGTTTTTTTTTTATTTCATTTACATGGTCGTTGGGTGAAAAATCAGAATTTCTCCAGTGTATTTTTTGTAATCACACATTTTTTATCATCCTAGGGGACAATTTTATTTTAATTATGCAAAAAGAATAATAAAAAATACGATCACAACGTCAGAGGGGACTATTTAAGCACAATTCTGTGTAAAAAGTCATACCTTTAATAAATAAAAACTCAATGTGTTTATTTTCTCTATCATATATACACACACGCACATACACATTTGTACAGTGGGCCTTAATAACAATATCCCCCAATTGTCATTTTAATATATCATTCATATATCGGTTACCCTCTGACTGTACACAACAACAACTAATTTCAATATATACTGCAGCACATAACAATCTCTGTACTAGTTATTAAATTACATTGACAATTATGAATGAATGAACGAACGAACGAATGAATGAATAAAAAACTGCCTTTAATAAATGATACTGACTGACCATCGCATTTTATAACATTAATGTGAATTATGCCAACAAAGCGTTTTTAAATGTGGATCGGGTTTTATTGTATGTATGTGTGTGCGTGTTTTTTTTTTTGCAATGGCAAGAAAAATTATTCAATTCAGTGCCAGCTGGCCGTTCTCGACTGAAGTAAATGCAAAAAAACACAAGTGGGCAAGCAAATATTCACGTAAAACGTAAATTAAAATTATAAAATGTCCTATCACTGCTCTCACTCCTTCCCTTTACATTTTTGCATTTTTTATGCCCCTGGATGATGTTCGCCGCACACACACAACATATGCAGTAACAGAAATATAAAATAGTTTTTGTTGTCAACACCAACGAGCGAATGAACCGGCCTCACAGCAGCAGTCAGCCAAGTGGACGAAGCCCAACAACCGACATCTGCAATGTCTGCTAAATTTACCACTTTCCGAGCGAAATCCGCAAAAAAAGAAAACACAAACGTGAATTGATTATTAATTTATTAATTTAATAAAATTAAGTGAAATCAGGATAAAGCGACCGGAAAAGCGAGCCAACCAACCAGCGATGATTTAAGCCTTTTAACGTAAATGCTGTTATTAGTGGAAATTATCCGATTTATTTATTGATATGCATATGTTTTGTGTACTGCTTTTTATGTTCATTGATTTGTTAGTGGGCGGTGCTGGTGTTGTTTTTTTTTTTAAATAGAGACACATCATCACATCACATTTGATTTAATAACATACAGAGTGAGATAGAGAGTATGGGACAAAACATTAAATATTAATTATTTTTAGAAAATTATATTGGAAATTTTATAGAATAATAAATTGTTGTTTATACACTCAACGATATACGATTAGTTGAAATTTGACTACAATTTGAGAGAATTTGTACTATCGTGCTCCTGGGTCCTATGGGCTAGATTACAGCATCACATAATTTAATTAAATTAATTATTTGTTCGGAATTTTTAGGATTTTGATACTTTGAGTTGGGTAGCAAATCTTCCTACCAAAAAAGATCGATATGTACGTTTTAGGATATCATACATATGACAGTACACCTCATTATTCTGTATTTTAGACAGCTTCGACACTTTTTCAATCAAATTGACTATAATTTAGTATTTTAATAACGGTCCCCCTATATTCAGTATTTTGAGTTCCCATTGCGTAACAAATGTCCCTACCAAAAATGATCGATATCGGCCCACCTTTTAGGACAACCCCCAATATTCGTTACATCGGGCATTTTTTAAACGGAATTGGAGGTAATTTGTCAATTTTAGTTCCCATGATAGCAAATCTTCTTTCCAAAAATTTCCGATAAAGGTCTACTCTTTAGGATAGCCAGCCCCCATATAACGGTATTCCCATTATTCGCTATTTTGATCACCATGACGAGTTTTTCATTCGGCATAATTATATTTGAGTGTATATAATTTAAAAAGATTTATTCAATATTATAAACACAACAAAAAAAGAATTTGTAATTTCATATTACTAACAACAGTTTAGCGTTTGTTTGTAATTCTACAAAAAAAGCTTAATTGAAAAAATCAACAAAACAAGGTTTGAATTAAAGTATTCAAAAAAAGATGGATATGAAATATATGTTAATACTGAAAAATGTGCAATAATAAAATTGCTTATTTTTCGGATCTATAATATTTTTGGATCATTACATAAAAAATTCAAATAATTTATCTATTGTTTTATAATTTTAGTGGTTTGTTTTAAATTTGGAATAAAACATTTTACTTTTTTGTCCATTGTTTAATAATTGGTTTGGCGATATTTGGCATTCGTTACTTTATGAGGCTTCCCTTTTTCCAAGTCTGTTCATGTCTACACGAATACCCATGAACAGCCGTAGTAATACTGTTAACTGAAAAATCAATTTCTATACTGAATATTCGAATGTTGCCTTCTTCCTTAAATTGAAATAGATAAAATTTAAAATTACCCCTAGTATTTTCATATTACATAATTTGAGTAGTAGTAGTTCAGCAAAAACATCACTACAACAAACTATTTTCATAAATTCCTTTTCTTGGAATATTCTGTTTCTTATGATGTTCTTATGAAAATGTTGTTGTCTGCACGCAACATGATGCACAAATTGTTTAATGAAGCAAAAATCCAAAATCGATACTAAGTTATAGTTTCTTTTGGCATTCCTGTACTATCGCCGCCATACACACACACCACCCCCTCATCGGAACGTCAACAGAAGCTTTTCATAATTAATAATATCCTTTTTTATGTTATTCTTCTTATATCTCTGGCTTCACTCTCTCGTTCTCGGTTATAATAAATCGTATATTTTCTTCGAATAAGACACATAACTATTCCAGAGGCAAGGGGCCAAGGGAGGAATTATGTTGTTGCTGCAACAAAAATAGCAATGTCGGTGGCCTTTTCTTTTGTTTGGTAGTGTGAGTGCCTCCCACATTCAGTACTTCTTTCGAATCTTTGGATATTTCAGAATAAAGTTTGATTGGTACGCACACATTAAGTTTGGCAACAAGAAATAGAATGCAAGTGTATAAATCAAGAGAGAGTTTAGTATTTCCTAAAATGATACATTGGTACATACCGATAAATGAATCTAAGTTGGTACATATACACACAGATTAACATATATGAAGTATGTTTGCTTTTCCATGGTAACATATTGTGTTAGCTACATTCAGTCGATTGAATTTGGTGGTTATTTTGATATTCTTACTTGAAGAGAAAATAGACGATTTTTTTATTTAAAATATAATATAATTTAAATTTAAATGGTATTTCGTTGTTATAGGACAATCGTAAATTCCAACATATTTTTTTCAAATTTTGGAGTACAACATTCCAATCAAATTTCAAAAAAAAAAAAAAAATGACCTGGCTTGATTCATTAGTCAGAAAAAAGGTCAAAACGTTAATTAAAGATTTTAAATAAGATTTTGGAGGTAAAAAATTTCATGGGAAAAGAGAAGCAGGTGCAACGACAAACACGAGTTGTCTCAGCTCAACTTAGATCTGGATGGTGCAACCGCCTAAATTCTTATTGGGCATGAATTGTCGGCTCGATACCTAACACATGTCATGCATACGACACATTGCACCTTTTCAACTGCCCAGCTAAGACTACTCATTCAGGTTGCACAAAAATGTTTAAAGTTAATTTCAATGATTATGCCAAGGTTAACAACACAACACATGTCCGTACGCCAAAGCGTACTGAGTATGTTTATGCTATAATGGAAATATTAGATGGTGTACTAAGTATTGCATAGGCCAAAAATAACACAGTGGAAATCGTGTATTACGACACCATTTATAACGACTTATCCGAAAGTCCTCAGAAAAGTTCTGCCCTTTATTTGATATCCCTTGTAACGACATATCGCCTGTAGTGACCAATTTCGCCAGTCCCTTCAACGTCGTTATAAAAGATTTCGACTGTAAAATAATGCATTTCAAATTGACAATTTGTCAAGTCATGTAATATCTAACGAAGTTGATGAGGCTTTTTTCAATTTAGGTTTAATTTCTTTAAGGGGACCCCATCCATTCTCGGGGTCAATTTTTTTTTATTTAATTCGAATCTGCACTAATTCAAGAATGTCCCTACCAAATTTCAAGTGAAAATCTCAAGAACTCTTGAAGATATAGCCGATTTATTGTGTCAGCATCAAGTGACGGCTAAAGGGCTTCTCTTGTGTGAATGGCGGGCACGATAACTCAAAAACTAATAACCCAATCGATTCCAAATGGAATTTAAATTGAATTTTTAATAAAACTCCCACATGATTATTTTAAGAACATTTCTAGGATATATTCAATTCTCTCTCTTATCATGTTCTCTCTCACTAGTATTCGTATTGAAAATTGTCTTTTTTTTCCATAACATCCTCACAAATACCTTCGTCGAATTTTTTTCAAACTAACAAATATTTCTGTGTAGTGTAGAAATAATTCGTTCCTGCTAAATGTAATATCCAAATTATTTGTAATCTATTCACATTTTGGGGAATTGTTTTCCCCCTGTAATATTCTATTTTTGGGGAGAGATTTTATCCGTGGAGAAAAAAAAACAATTTTAGGAGGTGAGGGCGACAGGAATGAACAAGTTTTTCGATTGGAATTAATGTTGCAAAAGCCATTTAGAGATTATGTCATATTCTAAAAACCAAACATAAAAATGGAAAAACAATTTCATTTTTACTATACGCGTATCCATATTCACCTACCCCTCCCCACATGCCATTAGTTGTTGGAGGGCAGCACTGGGAATGAATCTCAGCGCTGCAATAGCATGAAATAGAAAAAAACTATATTTGAAGCAAAATTAAAGTCAACTTCAGCAACGTTCAGTTATTCGTTGTTGTTGTAGCAATGCACAACTGCACAAACATTATCATTACTATCAACATTGCAACCACTACCATCAGCTACAGCAACATTGTCACATATATACATACATATGTACTTACATATTGTATGTATGCCAGCAATGTAGTTGTGCTTTATCCTCTCATTTTCAAGCACTGATTCGCATTTAACCATCTCGGATCAAGCAGTTAGTAGAAGGCACAGTGGAGTGATGATACACATTCCGAACTAGAACTAGGGAATGGAAAAAAGTCAGTCATATATATTAGGTTGAAGAAAAAGAAATTCATTAGGCCGGTCGTAGAAAATGTCGGTAAAATCGAAGAAATGATCGAAGTTGACTGGCATGTTAGTAGTCGTAACATCGCCCAGGAGCTAAAAATCGACCATAAAACTGTTTTAAACCATTTACACAAAGCTGGATTAAAAAAGCTCGATGTTTATGTGCCACACCAATTAACAGAAAAAATAGGATGGATCGAATTTCCATCTGAGAAGCCTTGGCCAAACGGAATGTGATAGACCCATTTCATAAACGTATGGTGATTGGAGATGAGAAATGGATCACATACGATAACCCTCTGCGAAAACCATGGTAGTCAAAGAGCGGTGAAACACCTCAAACGGTGGCCAAACAGGACTAATGGCCAGGAAGGTTCTGCATTACATTTGGTCGGACTGGAAGGGGATTATTTATTATGACTTGCTTCCATATGGACCTTCCTTTATGAGAGAGACATTGTGAAGTTACCTTTAAAATGGCAACAACTCATACAACAAAACGGTGCATATTTGGCCCAAATCGGACATTCCGAAGCATGTTAAATAAAGTCCTATAGTTCATATACAAATAATGGATTTATTTTTCCCCAACATAATATATTAAACCAATAATTGTTGGTACAGTGTATGGGATTAGTGGTCCACGAATTGAGATATCCCCATAAAATATTTCGAATACTTAATGTGTAAAATTTTGAGTTGGGCCTGGCATCTCTATATAACGCCAATTTCTCCTAAATGTATCTACATTTTTTGAGCTTCTTCTCCGAACACAAATGCGTTTTACCTCTTTTGAATTCGGAAAAATTCAAAGCTAAGCTAAACATATCGTTATTAGATAAGTGCCTTCATAAATTAGTTCCTGCTAGGGTTTACATAATATCTGGACAAAGCTTATACACATTTAATCGGTTTTAATCGACAAACTACCTCTGCATAAATGCAACACCATTTTCTGCAATGATTGGCCCAAATTGGCCCACTGTGCCTAGGATATTTGTGCATTTTGAAAGTTCCAAAATTTGAACAGCTACTCACTCTGTTGCTGATGGCTAGATGACTGTTTGGTGGTGGTAGTGTTTGTATATGTGTTTGTCTGAGTGTTCATGTACGAGTATCTCTCTGCCTGTCTGTCTGTTCAGTTTGTCATGATGGACGTTTACCATTATTTTCTGTAAGCCAATGCATTAAATCTGTCATAGCTTCTCGTTGATAAAATGCATCCTCCGCATACAGTCAAACACACACCCGCACCCACTTACGCTACATGGAGACGAAAGCTGAAGCTTGAAAAAAAAAAACGCAGAATAATAGAAAAGTGGATGTTATATTTTATCGCCCATATCATATTCACTTGAACATTTATTCCATGCCAATCTGTGGGACAGACACATGAATTAAATGTTAATACGGTGCAGGGCATGTCATTATGCTGCGAACTTTGTTCATAGTTCTTGTGGTGGTGGTAACATGTCAAAAGTCAATGAATAGTTGTTAGCATTTTTTGTGTGATGTTTCTGCTGTTGTTGTTGTTGTTGTTGCAATTTTGAACAAACAACTGTTACTGGAATTATAAATATTATCCTCTTCAATTGCGTTTCCATGTATGTATGTTTGTATGTCTGTCTGCCTGTCAGTCCGTCATCGAGTCACTTTGCAACAATGTAAATAGTGTTATTTTGTTTTTGTTGCGTGTGGCATTTGGATTAGACTAGTGTTGATGATGGTATGGGCTAATGAAAACATGTTTTTATATTAATTTTGTATGCACTTGCTAAAATAATGCCTTAGGAAAATTACAAATAATTTGAAATACTTTTGGGGGGTAGCAAAATTATCGAATTAAGAACGAAAATAATTGAATAATATTTTGCATGGCGATGAACACCATCCTATACAACTGTGAGACTTCTTTAAACCTACGATCAAAAACCGGGTGTAGTTCGACCATTTTTCTTTTTTACTTAAAAATACTGTAAAATTTACAATAATAGAGATATTAGTTTGGGGAAAAAGAAATCCATTATTTTTTCTGAAGACGGCTGTACTGATAGAATTCTCGTAAAGTATCTATCACACACATCTACAGTGACTCGCCAGAAACTTCGGGAGCTTGGTTGGGAGGTTTTAATGCATCCGCCATACAGTCCGGACTTGCATTGCAAAATTTTTTAATTGATAAAAAATTGGTAGCTAGGGAGGATTGTGAAATTCGATTACTAGATTTTTTTTGCAAATAGAGAGGAGGACTTCACACAATAAAACGGTACATATTTGGCACAAGTCGGACATTCCGAAGCATGTTAAATAAAGTCATATAGTTCATAAATTTAATGAATGAATTTCTTTTTCCCCAACCCGACTCACAATCTTGATTTAAGGAAAATTGACAGTTCGATGATTGTGGGTTGATACGGGTTCGAATATATAATATTGGGCAACGGAAAACTCTCTACGCTTTATATGAGGTTTATGATGTTAAACGTGGTGCAAAATGTTGGACGCAACATTTGTACACAGTCGAATGTGTTCTTTTTCTGACAATCAAATAATTGTCTTTAAATGGGTTTGTGAATTCCCTTTTTTTTCTCCGACATAATGGAAATAACCCGATTTAATTAAGGGAAACAGATTTTGGCTAAGATCGTGTAGGATGTTATTAGAATAGAGAATTCGTTGAAAAAAAAACTTTGAATTGAAATTTGCTGCCAATTTGGTTGGAAATTTGGTACTTTAAAAATACCCGAAATCTTTGTTAGAAGATCTCTAATCAATTCCTTCAAGTGCAAATTGTACTCCACATTATTACAATATTTTTTTTCTTTTTGTTTTTGCAAAATAGTCAGGCTTAATCCCAGTTTGTTGTTTTTATAAAAAACAACTATTTATTAGTGGGGAATGTATGGCATTTTCCGCCGAGGGGTAAGGCAGGGAAGACTATAGTTTCGGATCTCGCCACTGTTCCTCATCAGTTCCCTTAGTTTTTTGTTGGGATATTCTCCCCGTAAGCTAATAATAGCTTCTTTACAAAAAACCTTTCAAACCCAAATGTCTCTTGTGACAATTCGAAGTTCTTACGTTACCAGTGATACGACCCCAATGAGAAGTTCGTTTCGTTGGCGCCTGACTTCGTGGTCAACAAGGTATTTACAGACAACTACAATACATTTCCCACTGCTATGTGTCGTCACTTTGTGACGAATGCACATAACGTTGTTGTTGGTATTGCTATATAAAGCAATAAACCAAACAGTATGACCTGATGAGGATCAGTGGCGAGATCCGAAACTATAGTCTTCCCTGCCTTACCCCTCGGCGGAAAATGCCATACATTCCCCACTAATAAATAGTTGTTTTTTATAAAAACAACAAACTGGGATTAAGCCTGACTATTTTGCAAAAACAAAATACAAATGGTATCCCAAATAACCCGCCAAACACTACTAAAGTTGTAGACGAGGCACGGTCATACTGTTTGGCTTATTGCTTTAACTAGCAATACCAACAACAACGCTATGTGCATTCGTCACAAAGTGACGACACATAGCAGTGGGAAATGTATTCTAGTTGTCTGTAAATGCCTTGTTGACCACGAAGTCAGGCGCCAACGAAACGAACTTCTCATTGGGGTCGTATCGCTGGTGACGTAAGAACTTCGAATTGTCACAAGAGACATTTAGGTTTGAAAGGTTTTTTGTAAAGAAAAGCTAAAAGCTGGGGAGAATATCCCAACAAAAAACTAAGGGAACTGATTGGCGAGATCCGAAAATAGTCTTCCCTGCCTTACCCCTCGGCGGAAAATGCCATACATTCCCCACTAATAAATAGTTGTGTTTTATAAAAACAAACTGGGATTAAGCCTGACTATTTTGCAAAAACAAAATACAAATGGTATCCCAAATAACCCGCCAAACACTACTGAAGATATTATTTTTCCATGATTGAGTATTGAAAATTTTATTGATTGAGTATTGAGTGTTAATATCTGCAATAGTTTTAATTGATATTCATGAGTATTTCATTATACATAAAACATAGTTTGAAAGTTCATCATTCGATTTCTTTCTGCGATACTAACATCCCATTCTAAATTGAATACCTGAACGAATGGTTTTATTTGAAATGTAACAGGTTAAATTGAAAAATTGAATCAAATAAATGTATTAACTCACTTCACTTATTTATTCGTTTAATTGGCTTATTGTTTTCAGTATTCTGTTTTGAGTTCCATGCACAAAAGAAACAAACAAACGTACAAAAAACACATATACACTAAAATGACCGTGAAATGAATAACAAATGAAAAATATAGTTTTTTATTCTTTGATAAGTAATTAAATAAAACCATTTCAGTAATCTTCTGTTTTTTTTTCTTGTTTTCCAACATAAACTATTCAATGACATTTTAACAATGTAAAAAATCTAATACAATCTGCATTGCATTTTTATATACACATAGTGAGAGAGAGAGAGGAGGTGGAAGCTTTTCCTATCTAATGGAAAAGCACACTTTTGTTATTTTGGTTTTGAATCATAAACTTCATTTTTACCGCTTTAATTTTTAATTCCCAGTAAAAAAAAATAAAAAAAAACACACACACACACATATATACACATACATGTATGGACGAATGGAATAAAACAAATGTTTGCTAATATTACCACATCAATCCGCTGCCGTTATTCATCCGCCACACAGACGAACGATAATTGCTGTGCGGTGGCATCCATTTGACTTCCGTTTCAATCAATTTGAATGAAATTACTTTGCAGCTGTGTTGGCTGGCCAATTGTCGATAGTTTTGTGGATTGCTTTATTTTTGTGTTTGTTTTTTCTTGTTTGTCCTTATATTACCACTGAAATATTTTAATGGTCAGCTCTCTTTATGGGGCTGTCGATTTTTGTGTTTTATCACTCGGTTTCATTTGTTTTTCATTCTGTCCATTTGAATAATAAGGATTTGCACCATATGATTATGCCACTGGCGAGGAGAAACACACAAAAATAACAATAACAACCAAATTACAACCACAACATCAACAACAACAAGTGGAATCAATTCACTTTTTTAATTCTATAAACTTTAGCAAATCAACCTCTATTCAATATTGAAAATTGAGTTTTTCATGAAAAATAGAAGAAGAAGAAGAAGAAATTGATGCCCTATGACACAGACTGGAAACAAGTTAAAATCACAGTTGACGGATTTCATATTAATGGGAAATGTAAAATCTGTAATCGCACTTTTTTAGAATAGGTTATAACTAAGTCGTCTCTGTCGATTGCAGATTATTTTATGTTTTAATTATTTATTTATTCATTTGTCCATAATAAACTCCATTTTATTTTGATCGATAAAAAATTAATATATTGAGATTAATTTAATAGCAATTTAGCTAGAATTGTGCATATGTTTGGTATGAATAATTAAAAAGCGAAAATTATTTCAAAAGTAATGTGGGTCAATACAGTTGCTGAAAATTACAAATGTGATCACGAAATACATGGTGGGCTTGTGGGATTCAACATTTGCGGTTTGGAATCAGCATTTATAGTTGCATCTGGGTGTAAAGCTACAACAACAGAGCAAGCGCTATAAAACTTTGAATTTACAAATAATCGTCTATATAGCTCAGCTTAGCTCGTATTATTCAGAGTGAAGCAAATGTCGAACCTTGATAAATGAGAATTTAATTCGCAGATACAAATTCGCATTAACTGCGATATAACTACAAGCTATCAATTTATCCTTTACTTGCATGTGTACGCTACTTCGTTAGCGAATGTGGGAAATATTTAAACATGTCTGCACATTACGTTGTTTTCACGGAAAACTGCAAATGTCAACGTGCTCTCCAATATCGAATATAATTAAAATGTTAGTATCAGTATCAAATTTCACACAAATCCAAATTTTACTAAGTGGTACTACATTTAGTTCATAAGTACTCACCTCAACAATCATTTTCCCAATTTCAGGATTTCAGCCCGATCGATTCACTCAAATCCAAATTGTAGCAACTTTGATACCATTTTGTACATATTAGTACGAATTTCTAAATCTTCCTATATACCCCTATCCTACACTCCATCTTAATTTCAAACTTCAGGATTCCAGCACTATAGTACCATTTAGTACACATAAGTAGAAATTTTCATTACTACCTATATCATATAATCCAATAGAAACCAGATTTTTCCAATTTCAAATTCCAGCCTTATCGGCGCACCCAAATCCAAATTTAGTACCATTTAGTACACATTAGTACGAATTTCCAAAACTTCTACATATCCCAATCCAAATTTCAGGATTCAAGTTGTACCAAATTTAGTACTATTTGGAATACATAATGCAGTCGTAATCTTATTGTATTCGCACACATAAGTTCAAAGTTCCAAAACTACCTACAGATTTCAATACTACTGATGGCAATGTTAATTTCAAATTTCAGGATTCCAGCTTCATTCGATCCTCCAAACTCAATTGTTCTCAATTTTGTAATTTCCTTCTTATATCGACCCTACTTCTCAACTTTGATTCGCATTCCGAATTTCAAGCTTATGGCTCTATCCGTACACATACTACGGAATTGTACCAAATTTAGTACATTTTACAGCTATCCTTCACTGCATCTGTAATCCCCATTCCAAATTTAAGAGTTGTAACTCCATTAGTTCGCCAAATACAAATGGTACGATATTTAGTTCTAGTACGAATTTTTAAAAAACCCAATATCGAATAATGACAGAACCAGACAATTTTGTCTTTTCAAAAAAGTTCCAAAATTTTAGAGTATCCAAATTCTCATATACAATTTGGGTCCTTTGGATTGGGAGACATTTTGGTTGCGTTGGTATATACAACGATAAACATTGTATGAGGGCCTTTGACCACTTCAATAGCACATTCTGGCAACAGTGAAAATTCATCATCGTCATACCAAGGTTTTATAATTTTATAATTTATAATTCTTCTGTCAACATTGGTCACCCGAAGAAGGGAAATAGGTAATATCATCAGTTGTTCAATAATGTGGCTTTAATGGTAAATTGGCCATTCCCAAATTGCGTTAAATTTATTTTATTTTATCGTTTGTGTTCTACCATACTAAAAGTCGATAAAATGCATTACTTCTCCTAGAAATATACACACATACATATTCATTGCACATCAGGCCCAAAAGGGAATGAAATAAAATTTGGTATCCAAATATTGGAATGAATAATAATGTTTAGCATTTAACAGACACACGCACATACACACCTCTCTCGCTTCGAGCCCTGCATGCTTGCAATTTATTTTGTTACACACATCACCTTCTGCGTATTTATAAACAATAAAAATCTCCACACATAAAATCGTCACAAAAAACGAAAATATTTTATTAAATACATGTAAATGTTTACATACCTTCATACCTTTGTAGATATTTTCGAAGTTCAACTCCATCAGGTCTAATTCAGTTTCACATATTTACACAGTTGCCTGAAGGTGTGTACATATTTACACAGTCCGACGGACATTGGTGTACACAGCAAAAAACGACCACGACGTCGACGACAACAGCAATAGCAATAAAACAAGGAATGTAATGGAATTCTAAACAGATTTCAATTAAAATAATTTACTTTCATATTCACTCTAAGCACAAATATGAAAATGATTATGACACTGCGCGAAGTACCAGGAATTGTCAGTCGGTCAGTCAGTTTGAGTAGCAACACAACAAAACATAAGAAAGTATGTCGAAATGGAATTGAAATTTTATGGATTTGTTCGATTGAAATGAATATTTAATTTTAAAGCGTACAACAAATCGATTATTATATTTTTTCTTAAGGGCATGATTAGGAATTAGTGACCCCTGCCATTTTTGCAACTAATCCCAATTTTGTTCCAGAAAATTGTCAATCGATTGTAATTGCAAAAAAGTAGACAAGGAATGAATGAGTTTTATTATAATCGGTTTATGGTAGTCCGTTTTATAGACGAAGGGTTAAAAAGAGCTGCTTTATGAAATAATAAATAATTTGATGATAAGGACGTGCTATATTGATTATCTTTGAAAAAGTTTCTTAATACGTATTGGGCAACATCAACATTACACAACAATTCAGTTGAGAGGAATAATTTTTGTGAACAGTCATAATTTTTGTGAACTAATGAGATGAAGGAAAAAGTGTGTGATCGAAGTAAATATAATGAGTAGCTTGCAATTCATCAGCTCATTTTAGATTTTGAAAGAGTTACATTTTCTCTGAGGACTAAAACGTAATTTTTTTTTTTTCAAATAAAAAGCGTTAATAGTATGTTGGGGAAAAATAAATCCTTTATATTTTTTGTGTAAATGGTTTAAAACAGTTTTATGATCGTTTTTTGTCTCCTGGACGGTCAACTGCGATCATTTCTCCGATTTTATCGACATTTTCGACAACCGGCCAAAAATTCCTGAACGGAATCTACAAATCAAAATTGCACATAATTGGCTGTTACAGTATCGAAACCATAAACACCATTCACAATTTTAGCCGCTTTGCTTGCATTTTCGCCTTTGTTAAAGAAAAATGTAAAATTTAAAGAATTTTCTCTTTGTTCACTTCCATTTGTAACACCCTGTAACTCACAGCTGAATGCACTAAACAAAAAACAGCTAAATAATTTTTTTTTTACTGCGAATTGTCACCCTTCCAACGATCATAAATCTGAAATTGGTTGATCGATACTTTACCAGAAATCTATCAGTACACCCAACTACCGAAAAAATAATGGATTTCTTTTTAAACCATTTACAATTGACCAGAAACGGCCAGAATTGTCCAACAGTAGAGGTGTCGTGTTCCACCAGGACAACGCTAGGCCACACACACATCTACAGTGACTCGCCAGAAACTTGGGAAGCTTGGTTGGGAAATTTTAATCTATCCGCCATACAGATCGGACTTGGCACCAAGCGATTATCATTTTTTTTTTTTGCATTGGAAAATTTCTTTAATGATAAAAAATTTGTATCTAGGGAGGATTGTGAAAACCGACTACTAGAGATTTTGCGTATCAAATGATTTTAAGTTGCCCATAAAGAAGTTACATTAAAATGGGATACTACGCACAGTGTCACAACCGCGGCCATAAATGGTCAAAACCAAGTACCACGGAGGACAAATTTTTTGATGAGGATTGATAGAAAATACTCCTATTAGAATAAATATGAAATTTTACATCGATATGTCGAGTAGTTTTGTCTCTACAAAGGTTCAAATCTGATAATTATTTATAAACTGATTTTTTTTACCATATTTTCGAAAAATGAGTGTGTTTTTCTGATGCTCAAATATTTGAATATTCAAATTAACGGTTATTATAAAAGTGTTTATTTTGGTTGCTGTATATGTAAAAACTAGGATTCGCTTTAGTTTGTATGTATATAGATATCATATGGTGTATACAGTCGTCCACACTTGTAGTACTTAGTTCATCAAATTTGTAAAACAAATTTGGAAATTAGTGGAGCAGAAAAAAAGTTTAAAAAAGGTTAGGTTTTTTTTTTTTTCTTTGAGTGGTGAGAAGTGTGTTATTTAAGGAATAAAAAAAATTAGCTGCGGAGCCCTGCGGTCCTAAGAGTTATTTAACTTTTTTGGTGACCACCTTATGAAAAAATATGGCATATTCACGAAATGGTTAGAAGCGAATATTATGTTATGTATACAATTAAATAAGTTATTGAGGGTCAAATAGGAAGGAGAAAATGGACTCAGAACATATTAATAATACAATATTTTCCATAAATATGCAATTAAGTGGTAAAAACGTTATTCGAAGCGGAGATATGGGAGAATTGGTTTTAAAATATAGCTTTTAAATAAATTTTCAGTCAGTTTGAAGATTATACTTATTAATCAGATCATTTGAGACATAATGTTATAATCTAAATGTAGAGGTCGCACTTGAATTACCTTTGTGAAAAGTTCATACAGAAAAATATCAGTTCATGGCATGGGATATGCAAAGTGCAGTACAATACCTTTTGAGCGACTTTCACAAGATGCTAACAAGTCATGCCAACAAATAATTAGTAGCAGCCCGAACTTTTGTTAAAGCCGAGTTAAATAAGGATTTTATTTAGTATTTTATATTACAATCCGACCTTGTAATATCTTAAACAGCCATAAAGTAAAGGCCCAGGATTATACTGTGGACGATACTAAATCGTACATTTGGGAAGACAATAGACCCTTTGTATGGGAGGTATATCAAATCTTGGCCCGGTCTACCCAGTTTTTAGTTCGTTGCTTTATAGGCATAAGTAAATGTAAATTGCCAATTTTCATTGAATTTGGTTGAATAATAAAGATTTTATAGCCCAAAATAGTAAAATTTTCAAGACCCTTTGTATGGAAGGTATATCAAATCTTGGTCTCGGTCTACCCAGTTTTTGATCAGTTGCTTTATAGGCCTAATTAAATGTAAATTGCCAATTTTCTTTGAATTTGTTTGCATATTAAAGATTTTATAGGCCAAAAAGGGTGACATTCTCAAGACCCATTATATGGGAGGTATACCAAATATTAGTCCGACCTATCCAATTTTTTGTCAGTTGCTCTTTAGGCCAATAAAAAGCACATGTACCAAATTTCATTAACTTACGATAACTCCTTCTATTTTTGGCCGCTGTTTATATGAACTCGCGACATAGTGCTACGTTCGCATTATATTACATATTGGTTTTACTTCACGGATCACCAGAAATAGTGGTCCAATCTTCCTCATCAACCCATTTGATCTAAGTTTGAATGGAATATAATGAATAAGTTTGGGCCAAATCAGTTACTTCCTGTTCGAATGTTTCTGAATCGACTCCAAATTGTCTGTAACCGTTTTTGTGCTAGCCCAAAGCCTGGGAACATAAAATACAAATTAAAAATAAAAATTAAATCATTTTGTTCTGTGTACATTTTCCATGCAATATATTTTGTTTACATTACAAATATTATACATTTTTATATACATGTGTATGTATACCATGTATGTTTATGTATTTGTTTAGCATTTAGTTTTTATATAAACGCAAAAAAGTGCAAGGAGAGCATGTATTGTCTTTACACAAAATAATAAAAAAAAAACAAACACACACACAAACAAAAAATGCTCCATTGTAAACATTAGACAAAAGTAAATATTTAAATTTGCATTATATAAAGTGTTGTCGTGTTGTTGTTGCTATTGCTGTAATCTACACAAAACTCATATGTTTTGGTCAAATCAAACAAACCAACAAAAAACGAAAGAAAAAACCCGAAAAAAACATTTGTAGCAATTATTAAAGAATAAAAGAATGCAGATATTTAATTTGTTCGGACAAAGACATATGACGAAGACTCATAAATAAATAACTATAATAAACAACTATTTGTTGATAATCTTTTTTTGTGTGATATTTATATTTGAATTTGTTGCTTTACCCTCTCGGCTCTGCTCTCTATTGTTACAGGTCAAACCCTCAGATCCCGCATATTTGAAAGTGTCTGTACACACAAAAGCCCACGGCTCTATTCAGTACAAAATAAAGATTTTGAAACAACTTCCATTGGATGAGCAAATATTCGTTCATGTTGTGTCGCCATCAACAATGCAGGATATTCAGGTAAGTCGAATTACTCGAAAAGATAATTGAAATTAATTTAATGAAAAATCGGCTATTAGTTGCGGAATTGCGAATACACACATTTTTGTACTATGTTCTTAAAAATTGAATAATTGATTAGTTATTTAGTTATTGATTAGTTATTTAACACTGTGACACTGTTATTTAACACTGTAACGGGTTCTGGGGTGTGGAAAATTCCTTATGGGGATAAATTCCCCATGGGGATATGGGGATAAATGCCCAGAATCCAGAAGGACAAATGCAAGTTATTGATGATTTTGTTGTTGGTAACTCCAAGGTGCATGAACAAAAGCTTTTATATAATTGTTTGCTAATACTTTATTATTTATTTATTGACATTTCTCAGTCAAATCGAATGAGGAATCTATAATGAGGATCTATAATACATATCCTTCCTCGATTTGGAGTCCTTGTACATCGTTGTCGTCCTTATTTTTTTTAACCACAAGACAAGATTTTTTCACTTCCAAATTCTACAAGAATGTCGCTCATATGATATTCGTATGTTTTTATTTTCGATGATTCCATGTGATTTGCAAAGTTTTCAGCTTTTACATGATATACCTATAACTTTAATCGGTTGATTAAAACTGGTACAAAAATCGGTTTCATTATCTGAAAATCAAAAATATAGCGATCCGAAAGCGTACGAATATCGATTTCACGTCTTTGGGAAACCTATAAAAAGTACAAGAAGCGATGCATTTTTTGTTTTGGAACCGGATCCAGATGATCATAATTGATTATTTTTAGTCTCTCTACAGACCACAATTAGGACCAGAGCATCTCGAAAAACCTCTTGTATATATCCAAAGTGGTGTAAAATATCATATAGTCGTCGGCACCGTCCGACATTTTTCTTTCTATACCCTTTACCACACTGTGGTAGGTAGGGTATTGTGTCTTTGTGCATATGTTTGCAAAATGCACAGAATCACTTTCTGAGTCGATGTATGCATATCCGTCCGTCCGTCCGTCTGTCCATGTTAAATTGTAAACAAAGTACAGATCACATTTATGATCCGAATTGGATGAACACTGCTCATTTATTTGGTGCACCAAAGACCGAATGGTAAGCCGATTGGCACAAAATTTTGCACCACGTACTGATATTACTATAAAAGAACGTGTGTAGAGTTGTGTTGAAATCGGTTCAGATTTGGATATAGCTCCCATATACATTGGTGGCCAAAAATAAAGCAACTAAAATTGCAAGGTTATTAAATGCCACTTGTGAAAATAATTTATCACAGAAAATTAATACATCAGTTTTACTGTTGCCGTTGTCATAGCAGTAAATATATATACCCATTTAAGAGTTCAACGAAATTTGTGAGGCGGTTATCGTTGGATATAACCTCAGAACAGAACGTGGCGAACTATCGTAGCAGACCTACATGTCCGGTGTTTTCGGTGTTTCTGCATGACAATAACCTCAAACATGTCAAAGATTGTTTGTGAGAGTCAAAAATCTGGGTTTATAATGAGATAAATTGGGTACATCTCTCTTTCGGCTGAAGTTTTTAATGTTCTGTTTTCGACAAAGATCAAAATCCGTATCAGGTCATTTATTGAAGCGGAAATGATCCACAGAAAATGCAGCTAAATCCGCGATATTTTCAAAAACATTTTTGGCCAAATTTCGTGTTTTTGGAAGGCCAGTTCCCGCCGTTCTACATACACATAATATATATCATACACAAAATATATATCAAATTACTCAGATTCGCGAGTACAATAATTTTGTAATCGATTATTAGAAATTCCTAAGTGCGTATTAAAGCTAGAAGTAAAATTCAAAAAACACTCAAAATCGAGCTTCAAAATGTCAGCATCATTTAAAGGTAGATGTAGTTAAAATTTTGAAATATTATACATTTTGTTGGCTTTTAGTTTTACTTTCACACGAAGACCGTGAAATGAGTAGCTTAGTCACAAATCAATAGAGAACATACAAAAACGGGTTCGCCTCAACCTGTTTTTATACACTTTTTTACATTAAAGTAGACACAGCTTCCACCCAAATAATGTGTGGAGGTCAATATCATGAAAAGTTTGCAACGACAGATCAATTCACCCAAAACTATTCACTTCTTTTCATATACTTAAGTAATTCCCGAGTTATAAAGGGTTCACCCCTCGGCTTCAGCTATTTTAAAAAATTGGCAATATTGCCCATATATATTACACCCATACATAATTTATAATGCGTTACTTAAAGATTCTTAGAAAACCTCTTCTTGTGTACATCCAAAGTGCTGTAAGATATCATTTAGTCAGCACCGTCGACTTTTGTCTTTTCCTTAATGTTTTGCTATAACGCTCGAATAAAGAAACAATTTGCTGTACGTGGGTTTTAATAGGCAGTATTATACTTTTATATATGATTTTTTACTAATCAAGTTGTCTATGCGTAAGTAATAATTATGAAATAATTATTAATTTCTCCGAAAATCATCTACACAATTTGTTCATATCCTATTTTATTTGTAATGTTGTTCATCGTGATTCTTTAAATCCCAAAGTTTTGATTAATATGATAGGGGGAGACATATCACCCCAATTCCAAGTTGAATGTTTTTTTTTACTTGAACAACTGTTACCAACTTTCGCCCAAGGTTTACTATTAAAAATGTTTATTTTTCTTATTTTTTTTATAAAATATTAAATAAATGTTGAAGGAAATCTCACTGTCGTTGTTCTTCTTAGAAATCAGAGAATGTGAAATTGTCTTGTAGTTGTTATGTAATTAGCAAAAAGACTTGTTATTTAAAAATTTAATGAAGTTAAAAACTTATTACAATGAAAACGAACAGACACATGACATATGTGTATGTGTTTGTGAGAGAGTATGGTGTGTGTGTGTGTGATTATATAACAGCATATTAAAATATTCATATTTTCTTATTTAACGTCAAGCAAAACGACTGATGTCGGAAACTTGGGTTTTATTTAAATTTTCTAGTGTTGCAATATTTTGAAAAGGGTTTTTGTTGCCGTAAAGAAAAAAGAACGAAAACCGACGACATTGTAGAGCTTCAGTTATTTGCATTGCAGGGAATTCGTTGATATCCGTATTGGTAGAAGCACCAACTCGAGGGAAATTTCCTTGAATCTGGATGCAGACACAGTTCCAATTTCCTTTGAATTTACATCTCTGATGCTGCTGCAGATATGCGCTCAACTGTTTGGTATTCCAATAGTTTTTGTTCAAACAGCGATAAGAACTTTATGAGCTGAAATTTGTATATTTTTTATTTGGCAGATTCAATTGTTGTTGCTGCCACAATTTACAAGCTAGCTGCACATGCAACCAACAGCAGTGCGGCTGCTGCTCTCGGCTCCATGCATGCCTGCCTGAATGGTTGGTTGGTTGGCTGTATCTTTATCCGATTTATATACCATGTATTTGTCTGTTGGTCTGTTTAAATGTATGTGCGAGTGTGTGTGTGTCTGCGTGTAAATATCTTAAAATTACATGCAATATTATGTCTGTGTGTATGTGTTCAGATACATACATACATGTTGTGTTGTAAATATTTTCATGTGCATGTATGTACAAAGCTTAAGAAATGTAGAGTGCGTGCTCACGTTTTTTTCCTTTACAAACAATCATACACACAAACTCACACGTACACTTACACACCATCCTTTCATAACTTTTCTACAGTTTTTATCCGTAAAATTCGAAAAAGTTTATTATAAACATTTTTGTTAACAACTTTAATTTAAACTTATTTTAAACTATTTCCGTGTTTCTACACTTCTAATTCGATTCTGTTTTGTGTGTGTGTGTGTGTGTGTGTGGCCGAAGAAAGATTTGACAGTGTTTTGAAGATGGAGGTATTTTCTGAAGAACAATGTTACATTGTAAACGAGTATGATAAAAATAAAGGCTGTAATTAAAAAAAAAACTATATTTTTTTAATTACATTGCAATCATTAGTCCGGTAGCTGGAGCGACTGCATTGTATTCAATTTCCATAATTTTATGATTTTTTCCAACTCGATAAGCAAACTGAGGATCCCCGCATTGTCGTTTTTCATATAAAATGTCTATTGTGTCCAATATCGCAAGCAAAAAATCGTAAAGTTAAAATTCGAACCGATCTGGCTGTACGGTGAAATATTAGTTTTTGAAATTAAGCGATACGGATTGAGCCAATTTGACTCATTTCATATTTGATAACTACATTCGAATATGTTCTAGATTTGGTAAAGAAATATTACATTGAGCCAAGTTCTGGTCAAATCGGATACTCAATACGCTTCGTTTTAGATTTGAACATGTTGAAAAATTTTAACCCTTTATGAGGGCATACTACAGCAGGGAGAATATCTTACTTTACTTAGCTGGCTTGTTACAGAACGGTTGTTCCATAAGCAGAGCTTAAAAAATATTTCCAAGCGCGTCGGTCTTGTGCGCAAATCCATCAATTTGGAAGACCACGTTCCAATATGTTGTTTTCTACTTGGTCTTTCCATCTAATTCGTGGCCTTCCCCTTCTATGGGAACCATCAGTGGGCTCATTTTTATATGCGTTTTGAGCTGGGGCATTTTCATTCATCCGCACGTAGTCGCTGCAGCTCAATACGACTATGTCGATGGCCGCGTATAAATTGTAAAGCTCGTGGTTCATTCGACGCCGACATTCACCGTCGACGCAGATCTTTCGAAGAATTTTTCTCTCAAACACCCCAAGAGCTGCCTCATCTGCTTGCGCAAGTACCATGCTTCTGATCCATATAATAACACGGGTAGTATCAGCGTCTTGTAAAGTGTGAGTTTGGTATGGCGGGAGGTGGCCTTGTTTCTAAACGGCTTGTCCGAATTTCAAAACTGATGTCATTTGTTTATTTATGGCGGTACCAAGGTATATAAAGTCTTTAACTACCTCGAAGCTGTAGTTCTCAAGTTCCACAGTAGGTCCGAGTCTACTGGACGTCTTGCGCGTTGATACCATCAGTTTGGTCTTCTCGCCGTTTACTGCCAGACCCACTTTGGCAGACTCCTTTTCAATTTGTTCAAAGGTGGCTGTTACCAGTCGCAATGTTCGGCCCATTATATCAATGTCATCGGCGTAGGCGAGTAACATGTGTTGTTTGGTGTACAGAGTGCCATTTCTGTTCACCTTTGCGTCTCGTAGGACCTTTTCCAGTAGGATGTTAAAAAGATCACACGACAAACTGTCACCTTGTCTGAATTCTCGTTCGGTATTGAAGGGCTCCGATAGGTCCTTTCCTACTTTAACTGCTGACCTTGTGCCACTTAAAGTTATCCTGCATAGCCGTATTAATTTTGTAGGAATGCCGAACGCAGACATGGCTTTAAACACCTCTGAACGGATAGGGCTGTCGAATGCGGCTTTATAGTCGACAAATAGGTGGTATGTGTCGATGTGTTTTTCGTGGGTCTTATCCAGGATTTGGCGCAGAGTGAAAATATGGTCAATGGTGGATTTGCCAGGTCTGAAGCCGCATTGGTGTGGTCCGATTATGTCATTGACCATTGGCTTCAATCGTTCACACAGCACATTGGATAGCACTTTATATGCGATGGGAAGGAGACTTATTCCTCTATAGTTGGCACATATCGTCTTGTCTCCTTTTTTGTGCGCGGGACACAGGATGCTGAGGTTCCAATCACTGGGCATGCATTCATCTAGCCAAATTGTGCTAATCAGCTGCTGCATGCTCCTGACCAGCATCTGGCCACCAGACTTGAATAGTTCGGCTGCTCACCCATCGGCTCCTGCTGCTTTGTTGTTCATGGCGGTATACACTCTATACCATCATCTCTTATTGGTTCTGGGGTATCTTCTTTATCGCCACTATTTGATACTAGAAGCTTTTCGAAATGCTCCTTCCTGATCCTCAACACGCTGTCTGTATCTGTCACCAGGTTCCCTTCTTCGTCTCTACAGGAGGATGTGCCTGCACCACAGCCTTCGGTTTGGTGTTTTACTCGTTGGTAAAATTTCCGGACTTCATTCTGACTCCTGTACATCTCGATTTGCTCACGCTCACGTTTTTCTTGTTCTTTCTTCTTTTTTCTGAAAACACGTTTCTCCTCTCTCCTTTTCTCCCGATAATTCTCCATCACGTTACGTATTGCTACTGTCTGCAGGGTTGCCCTATACGCTGCGTTTTTCTCATCAGCAGCATTACGACACTCCTGATCGTACCATGGGTTTTGTGTTGTTGGTTTTGGTACCCAATTGTTCCTTTTGCTGCAGTTTATAGGGAGTGGGCAATTCTTTGTCATTGTGCTTCTATACTGTTATCGGGACAAGAAGTGCTTTCTTCAAGCAGATGGGTAAGTTGAGCGGAGTAGGCCTCGGCTACCTGTTGTGTTTGCAGTTTTTCGACGTCGAGTTTCCGTGTTGTATTAGATCGCACCTTTGCTGCAACATTAAGACAGGTGCGTACCTTGGCTGCCACAAGGTAATGGTCCGAATCGATGTTCGCTCCTCGGATCGATCGGACGTCTAAAACACTGGATGAATGCCTTCTCGTTACTTGATCAGGAGAGATCCAGGTGGCCTTGTGTATATCGAGATGCTTGAATCTGGTGCTTCTAACTACCATGTTTTTTGCTGCCGCTAAGTCAATCAACCTCATGCCGTTGTCGGATGTTTCTTCATGAAGGCTCAATTTTCCGACGGTGGGGCCAAAGATATTTTCCCTTCCGATTTTTGCATTAAAATCTCCCAGCAGAATTTTAATGTCTTGGTCAGGGCAACGGTCATATGCTTTTTCTAGGCGCTCGTAAAATATGTCTTTAGTCTGTTCATCTTTATCTTCGGTCGGAGCATGGACGCAAATTAGACTGATGTAAAAGAACTTCGCTTTTATACGGATTATAGCAATTCGCTCATCTACTGGAGTGAATCTGGAGACAAGGTCTTTGATTCTCCTGTTAACCATAAATCCGCAGCCAAA
Source organism: Musca vetustissima (assembly GCF_032173495.1). Lineage (NCBI taxonomy): Eukaryota > Metazoa > Arthropoda > Insecta > Diptera > Muscidae > Musca > Musca vetustissima. The sequence continues at coordinate 80,498 of NW_026875072.1, forward strand.
TTCATGTCTCGTTTCATGGCAGCTATAATACAGGGCGTAATCGTCTGATTCACTTACGCCTGTCCCTTTCCATCGCATTTCCTGTAAGGCAATAATATCGGCTTTGTACTTCTTGAGTATATCCGCCAAAGCGAATACTGCGCCTGTTCTGTACAACGTGCGCACATTCTAAGTGCAGATTCGCAGATCGTGATCCTTTATACGTTTCGGGGGTCGTCAACATTAAGGGGGTTTGGTTTTCTTTTTCTTTGCTTTTTCATAGTAGATTGGTTTTTCCGAGAGTGGGCAACTAACCCGACGCCTCAACCCACATATAAGCTCACTGTTTCATCGGGTGATGAGAATAGCTCCCCAGGTGGCACCGCGGGGAGGTCAGTGTCCACAATTGAGATGAAAGAGGGACCAAGATAAGCCTGGACTTCGCCATGTTAAAGCCAATCCGAGCCGTTGCTTGGTATCTATCATCTCCCCAACGCCACCCAGGGAGAATACCTATGAAACTTATTTTCAGATTCAAAGAAAGTTTGACAAAGATATAATTAACACATTCGAACATGATATAGTTTTAGTAATAACATTAGGTTATGTAAAGTTTCGATCGAACCACGAAGAATCCTTTCGCGGGATATTATAAATGTATTTTTCAGACAAAAATTTAACGTTTATAAGGAAGGTACTAGATGGTGTGGTCTGATATTCTCCATCTTGGGATATGATTTAGGTTTGGAAGAAATATTACAATGTATTTGGATTAAATCTGCAACTCCTTTCGGAAAAGGCATTTACCAGCCGGACAAACATTTCAGTCTTAAGGCTTCGTGTAAAAAATAGTTTATATGTAAAAACGTTTTCTATGAATATTTCATTTAAATTGAATTGAAATTAAAAACTAAATTTTTAAATTTCTACAAAAAAAAGATATTACTTCGGAACTGCAAACGGACAAAAAAAAACCACCCCCCCCCCCCCCCCCCCCCCAAACTTGAAGTACAGATACAAAAATTAAAATCAATAATTCAATAACTCCAAAATATCCTGGACTTGGTTAGCGTGTACAGACTTCAATTGGGTGCAGAATATTCCATGTTGAAAAATTTGTAAATATCGTGTGAAGCTAACGGAATATCAGATTTCATCTAAACGACACATCGTAAAATTTTTACCTAGAAAATTTAAAAAAATCAAATATTTTACGAATGGAATCTACGATTTGATTCAAACTGTGCATTTCTTATTAACTTTTCCAAAACAAATGGAGAATCCTGCGGGGTCTAAACTTAGCAGCGATATGTCATAGACACTTTTGAAATTTGTTTTTTTATATATAAACATCTGCTTTACTTCTCTCTGGACAAAATATGTGAGTAAAAAATTACCCATATGTGATTTTTTTAACGAATATTTCTGGTAGAAATAGTTGTATAATTATAAAATAGACCAATTCAGATTTGCATCAGCACTTCGCATTCCATCAATACAAAAATACCTACCAGACATAACAACAAATTGTTGTTATTTTCGCAACACTGTGAATTTTATGATGGGAGAGAAAGAGGACCCAAAGTTATCGACCATTACTTTGAAATACTTTTATCAATTACTACTTGCATGAAGAGCAAATGTTATTCGTTATATCATTGTGTTTAAAAATGTGTAATGTGTGGTAAAACCATTTTTGTTGTTGTTGTTGCTGTTGTACATTCATCCACACCAGTTGGTAATGGTGGTCGCATAGTCATGCACTTTTAATACTGCCACTCATACGTTTAACAAAAGTTTAACGTTTCTGCCCAGCTAGCATTTGGAAGATCGTTTTTGAAAAAATCACCGTAGGGAGTCTTTAAAGAGTCCTTTGGTGATTAAAAACTGATTGACTCACTTGGACGACCAAAAAGGGACTCTAAAATGACTCCTTCTTATGATTAAAAATAGTTTTATTTTAATTACAACAAAAAAATTTATAGCAGTCGCAAAACAATCATCAATGTGTGTAAAATATGACTGTTTGTTCCGTTATTTGTCATCATATTTTGATCATCTGGAGATTGAAAAATGCTTAATCAAAAAAAGAGTATGCAGATGTTTGAAAAGTGATTAGAATTGTGTATTCTCTGATCACATTTTGCACAGATGGGTGATTAAAAAATGTTTGTTTTGTTTTCTTCCAAGTAAAACAAGACATTTTTTGCATTTACTGGAGAAAATTTTCATTTTTGCTCATTTATAAATGTTAAGTGGAGGTGTTAATATCAATTTTTAGTGAAGTGTAACAAAAGTATTAAAAGGTGAGTTAATGTGATTTGATAATTAATCAACTAAATTAATTAAACTAACGAAATTCATTATAATTTATTTTCAGAAAGATTTTATTGCAAGAAACGATGGCGTGCTCAATTTCTTGGAGCTGCAGTTCGGAAGGTGTTCACAGATGGCTTAGCTACGCAAGACAGCTGAAGGGAACCTGATCAAAGGCTAGCGCAAACAATTATTTATAGCAACGGCAATCAAAAGTAAGTTCATTTTTCAAACATATAAGGTTTTTATTAAGGCGGAACATATATATTTCCTTTCAGATATTTGTCATCGGTAACGATAAAGAAGTGAACAGTATTCATCAACACAATTTTCTACATGCAGACTGGGTAAATTATTTTTATATGTATTATTAACAATATATTTGATATATTTAATAACTATTATAAAATATATTAATTATACTAATTTTTTTACTTATTTAGTTACACAAAATTAATTAATTTTTAATTATTAATATAAAATGAATAAATGTAATTTTTTTTAATGTTTGTAATAAATAAACATTAAAATCAAAACATAATATATTTCTTTTTATTTTACCTTTTTACGGACACCCGAATATTTACAAATCACGTACGTGATTTGTAAAATCGTAAACTCTCATATATGACTAATAAACGGCTCGAATTTTAAGCATAAATGGATCAAAAAGGACTCCTGAATGAATATATGCATGAGTTATATACGACTACAAAAAGACTCATAAATGACACAATTAGGACTAGTTATAGATTTTAAAATTAATCAAAAAAGACTCGAAATAGGGTCACAAATTAATTAAAAATGGGGAAAAAGTGTTTAAAAAATGATTCGAAAAAGACCCTTAAAATTATTAGAAAAAAGTTAAAAATTACTCGAATCTAATGCCGAGGAAGACTCATATGTGATTGATACAGAGGACTCGCGCCGGGTCGCACTTTTCTCCCGACGACTGAGTCAAATACGATCAGAAAAAGCGCGCATATTCGAGCATTTTAATCTTCCAGCAGTATTAAAAAAGACTCGAATATGATTAAAATTTTCAAAAAATGTTAGCTGGGTGTTTGTTTGTGGGTGAGTGAGTCTGTGTGAATGTATGGATGTGTGTGTGTGCATTTGAATTTTCAAGGAAAACGCATACACCTTAACTGACATCAGCACAATTTATAAAATTATCTCCGAATGAATGTGTGCGAGTGTGTGGGTGTGTGTAGGTGGTGAACACAACAATGTTGTTGTTCGATGTGAGTACACGTTTGTCGGTCGGTTGGTTGGTTGATTGTTTGGTCGTACTTTCTCTGGCTGTTGTTTGCTGTTCTGTTGTGAGCAATTTCTTTTGTTGTTGTACATATGTTGTTTATATACAATGTTGTGAAGAAATTGTACATCGTCCATTTATTATTATTATGTGAAAAGGCTGTCACAACTCAAAATAACTAAAAAAGGTGCAAAGTTGAGGAGAAAATTCACACGGGGAACTACGTACTATGTTTTGAACGATTATATAGAAGATTTTGAGGTGGTATCAGAGTGTCGAATTGATACTTCAATTTTTTGTACAGATCTCATATAAATGTATTTAATGGTTATAGTCAGATATGCTGAGTATACAGTATTGTCATGGTCAAGTGTTATATCCTTGTCAAATTATATATATATATAGAAGAAGAAGCTTCATCGTTTTATATGGTCCCTAAGTATCCTTAATGTTGTAATTTTTGGTATAATTGGACAGAATTTATTTACAATTTCTGCAAATAAATTTCTCATTCAGCAGCATTTGATCCCTTTGTGTGGTACTTCAAAATTAAATTACGTTGGGAAGAACTACAGTTTGCATCAAATTGGTTACTCCCTCTTAGAGACAATGTGTGCACCCACCAACGAGGCAAATGGACATGTCTAAATTGACCCCATATAGTCTGAAACGAAAATCAAGTTCATTAATTTTTTTGGCACCCTGTAAATTGCATCGAAAAGTTTTACCAGATTTTATTTTTACAACACCATTTGTAGCACATAAAATGGCTGTACTATTGTGCTAAATTTTGGATTTAATAATTATTGATATTGAACACCAACGTGCAAATTACACACTGCGACATAATTTAAAATAAATAATGTGACACAATTTCGTTTTGCTTTTTTTTTTTTTGAAAAATAAAAATTAGAACATTCGGAGATGTTGCATTTTGAACACAAGCTGCACAGTTGTAAATTTTGGTGCACATACGAGTGTGTGTGCATGTATGCACATGCATATGGACTAGTGATTTACATACAGACAGTTTCAAAATTCCACCCTTCCTCCGAAAAGTTTGATGATATTCAAATTTGTTGCAAAGAAATTGGAGAGAGTGAATGTGAGGACAAACACTGCTGTACAAACAAGCGATTTGATAGAATATCTGAACCACTACCACCACCACTAGCAGCAGAGGATTATGTGTGTACTTGTCGTATATACGAGTACGTATGCGTGTGTGTGAGAGAGTTTCAATTTGTTTTGTTATTGTTTTAATATTGTAATCTAGTGGATTAATTTAAATAGTTTTTCTATTTAAAAAATTGTTTTTTTTTCTCATAAAGTTTTAAAACTCTTTGTTCTTATTTCGTTGTTGCTGTATTTGGTTCAGTTTTTGTTTTCTACTGTTGTTGTTTTGTTGGTTGTTGTTGTTTTTCTGCTGCTGCTGCTGGTTGTTGTGCTGCTATTGTTGTTGTTATTGTTATTGTGTGCATATATTGGGAATTTAATTAAAATTAGTTCTTTTATGAAATTCATTTAAAGTTTTTTTCGTTTTTCAAGGAAGAAAAATTGAATCCCAACAATTTATTATACAGATGCGGTGAAATGCTAGCAGCACCAGCAACATCCACATCCAGCCCAATCTGCAAAAATAAGCAGAGTATCAGGATTTCTTTGAAACGGAGAATTATATAGTAGATTGCAGAAGGAAGAAATTTTACTGAAAATGTTTGTGCATTTTTTTCTGATCTCTTATTTATGAACGAGGAGAATGTTACGGTCATATAACAAGTTTTCATTGATAAACAACTACATATTTGTTGCATTCGTTGAAATTGATAAACAATGAGTCACAATAATGACTAAAGTCCCAAAAGTGTCATATCCGTCCGTTTGTCTCGATAGTATATATTCGGTTATATTATACAAGATCCAGGTTTCAAATTCTGATGAATTCAAAAACGGCATAAAGATTCAAAATTCATAATGGTTCTTTGTGTATATGTGTAAACTAAATTTTACCGCTGCGCAACTACTAAAATGATTTGGTAAGAGGCATAACCTTGTCTTCGGATAGAGCCACATAAGACAAATCAAATTTGATTTGCAATATTAAATGTATGCATCAAATTTGAATATAATTTGAATTTTGCAGGCCACCAATTCTTCAGGCGATAACTTTTAAAATATTCCATATATCCTGCCGAAGAGACTTAAATTTGGATAAATTGGATGCTTACCTTAGAAATCGATTAAACAATTGCTCGTTTATTTTGATAGTGGTTTAAGACAATTTTTTTCTTATATTGAGATATTTATGGGCTTGAGTTTGATTTGTTTCAAAAATATTTTTTTTCAGAAATAAATAGATAATTTATTCATTAAAAAAAAATATATATAAACGCAAAATTTATTTTGAAGTTAAAAAATATTCCATGGAGAACTAAATTGATCAATTATAAATCCCTGATTTTGGACTCCTGCAACCACTTTTTGACATGTTTTGGTGTATGTTTGGAGGTTATTGTCATGATGGAACACCCAAACGCTATATTTTCTTCAGCAAAGGAAGGGAACCATAGCGTTTTCCAACACATCGTAAACATCTCGAACTCCATAAAAAGAAAAACAACCCAATCCCATTATTGACCCTTCTGGCTTTCCGATTCTTTTCAGAAATAAACGAACACTATTAGTAGTTTCCGGGCATGTATACTTGCTACAATAACTCGTCAATGCTCAGTTCTTTATGTTATATACAACGATAACCGTCTGACTTTTAAATCAGTATATTTTTACTTAATAACAATTTCATGGTCAGTACGAACTGATGTGCTTTTGCAGCCTTCCTCCGTGCTGAACTGTCACTGCTGATATAGTTGCATACAACCAACTTATGTTCATGGAACATTTTCCGAAATCATTTTCTGTGATAAATTATTTTCACAATCACTGGCAATTAGTTGTTTTGTGGGAGTACTGTATTTGTTTCTAGCCATATATTTTTGGCAGTAAGTCTGAATTGAAAAGCAGACACATGTTATTACAATAAAATCAATTTAAAAAGATCTATACGAATTGAAATAGGTGTAGAAACCAAAGCGTGGTAATTATAGCGATAAAAACAAACTATAATTTGAGAGCTCATCTGTTTTTTTTTTACTGTAGAGTTGCTTTAGTTTTGTCCAAATTATTTATTTCATAATGAATTTTGAATTAATGCTCATAATCTTAAAACTGAAAAAAGCAACACAATATGTTTAGGGCTCGGCTCTGTTGTGATTTCAAATTATCGGTACATGAAAAAGTACATCACAACTGCTATAATTTCGTTCACTCCTGCTACAAATATTTCGCTTATAAGCAAGCAGAAGGCAAATGCAAATATCCTGACATTAATGTAAATATAAATTTCTTTCGTACGACATGAATAAACATGAGCCGTTAAAGCTTTTTGGCGTTTTGTAGTTAATTTGCATTTACCGTGATTTGTATGCCATAAATCATAACTTTCGCGTTTGTTGTTGTTGTTTAGCTTCATTGCGATAGGTGTCATCTAAGTTTAGGCGATAATGGTTTGTTTTGTATTGTCAGCAAAAATTGCACACAAAATAAACATAAACAGAATAGATAATTTATTAAAATTTAATACAAGGTTCAATGCATCCATCTGTAAAAATATTGCTTAAAAATAGAACAAAGTTGCACGAATATGTGTGCTTTGTGAAGTTTTAGGTATGGGTCTAACTTTTGCAGAAAAAAGTTTTGACATCGTATTCAGAAATTATGTTATCCAAACTTTCTGTTTGTTAGATTTAACGTGTGAAACATGAGGACTGCCTGAGTTCCACACTATTTTTTAAACATATTTGACCACTTGAATTAATAACTGATATTAATGGAGAGGATATCTTCTCTGGACCATGTCTTTCCCGAAGAAGAAATAGTTCTCATATTATAAAAAATATATATAGATACGCGGCATTGCAACATAACCCGACATATCTTTTGAAAATATGTTGTCTTAAGATCTCAATGCTATATTAAACAATTAATACGACATTTAGACCCCTTGTGCCTTTGGAGTAGAGTTGCACTTTCTAGTTATTAAGAGGATTGCTCTTTTTAGTTCAGCTCTCACGAATGAACTAAATCATTATTTTAGTTCAGTAGTTTAATAGTTCGTCGAAACAGACACATTGTTGGACGAAAATTGTGAATCGTATACTGAACGACCATTTGGTATTTAGATTGTGGAAAGCAGGTGTATATGAAATGTTTATACCGGAAATCGTTCGTGGCCTTCATAAACAGGTGTCTATGCCATGGTTATTTTTTGTAGGACGATTTGACACCCAAACAACAAAAACATGCCCCTTTTTTTGAAATTTGCATGCAAATGTAAATAAATGTATACAACTTATGACATATTCTATCGGCAACACTGACTGATATATTTTGACCACATATTTTTATAACCTCCACCATAGTATGGAGGCTATATTAATTTTGTCATTCCGTTTGTAACTCATCGAAATATTCATTTCCGACCCAATAAAGTATATATATTCTTCATCAGGGTAAAATTCTAAGCCATGTCCGTCCGTCAAAATATTATGAATATAGGACCATTTTTATGGGTAGCCCCCAATTTTCGGTATTTTGGGGTTCTTGGGCGAATTTTTCAACCGAATTCGCTGCAATTTGGTATTTTATAGTCGTACATGGTAACAAATCTCTCTACCAAAAATTAATAATATTCGCCCCTTTTTGGTGTAGTCCCCCCCTTTTTTATATTACAATAGTTATCTGATTTGTTCCGCGTTTTGGGTTTGGTTCTAAGACTCTGATGTAATCATTTAACCTGCGGAGGATATTGAGATAAAAAAACTAGAACGTAAGGTTCGATAATGAACTATATATGAACTATAGCCCGGATTTAGGCCTAGGGGTATCCCCTGTGTTGGACGTACCAAAAGGAGTGGACCGAAGATGGGGAATCTTCGAACTTGGAAGAAATAATAAGATAAGCAAAGTTTGGATGAAATCACAATTTTCTGAAACTGAGTTGGTCCAAACAAACATGGGGTCTAGAACCAATTTTTCGATGAGGCACATTTTCACTTTATAAAGGTGTATACAACCTCATTAGCCATAAGGCTGGGGGTTTAAATATCCATTAAAAAATGCTGAAATTTGTATTTCGTGTTCATAATGGTTTACATAATCAGTTTGTAGAATGGTCACTTTTTGGCATGTTCCCTATATTTTCATTTCAAGTACCTGTCAGTATATCTATGGTGGAGGGTATCCAAAGTTCCGTCCGGCCGAACTTAACGCTTTTTCACTTGTTTCATTCTTATTTGAATTTGCAATACTGTCTACCTTTATCCTCTGGCATTTAATTTTTATCATTTATTTTCAATAAGCTTCATTTGTCGATTTGTATTCAAATTTTCCAAAAATGAATATTGTTTTGGCAATTAAAAATGTCTGTCATCTGCCGCCTGTCGCCTGTTTGTCTATCTACGACGGATATTCAGTCTCAAATTTAGTTGTGGCTATGATCTTACGTCCAATATGGTCATTGTCCGATTTGCGTACGTGATAATATTTGGAAATATGTTGTGACCTAGAAATGCTGATATTTCTCACTACGACAAAGACGTCGACGACGATATTTATTGCTAAATATTGCAATTACAATGTAAAAAGATTCAATTTAAATATAATTGGGGCATGGATGACATACAAAGACCAAGACAAATCACTCTTGTGCAACTGCAGCTGTTTGTCGTCCAGTTGCTGTTGTCCATCACAGGAATGGCTGTTCGTTCTTCACATTGCTGCTTCTTATTCTTGTTCGTCTTTTGTGTTCAAGGAAATATGACAACAAATTTGTCACAGACTCACACACATATACACACACAAAGCACGCAGACACTGACACACAGACGAAAGACATGATTCGTTTCCCTTTGCAATTGCTGACCATTTTCCAAATCTGTGAAGTGAAATGGAATGAAATGTAATTGCAAAGACTTCTTCGTCGGTCACTGAGCCATGACTGATAGCGGGGCGGAGGAGGGGCAGCAACAGCAGCTGCTGCCTGTAGTCGTAGCAGTACCAGACGGGAATTGCAGTGCTCTCAAACAAAAGGGAACTTTATTATGGAAAGACAATCAAAGGATTTCGGTGATTCGAAATATGTCCCTGAACAACAGTTGCTGCTCCTCCGCTCTTGTTTGCCGCCGCATGCCTCACCAATCGATCGACCACGCTGGTAAAATCATCACAAAACGAAAACAAAAATTGGCAAAACACAGAGCAGAGCCAAGCGACCAACCAATCCATAGTTAGTTACCACTGCAGTGGCTACGATTGACTACTGCGAAGCAGCCACAACTTACAATATCCATTTTATTCGCATTGCATTCGTCTTCCATTCCGCTGCGTTAACCCTAGCCCAAGTCCAGATTGCAACATCTCATCTCATCAATATTGTGTAATTTGGTTTCCTTTTGCTCGTCGCTCGCTAGCTCGGTGCAGACCAGCAGAGAGGAGAGGAACAAAAAACAAACAAAAATTTTCGATTAATAAAGTTAACCACTTGCTGTTGCGTACTGAGTGGATAGATACGAATTGAACAAAGATGTGTTTTTGTGAGTGTGTGTGTTTGCGTTTGGTTTGTGAATTTATGTCGGTTGGGTATTCATTCGGTCGGTCGGTCAGTCAGTTTTGCTTTTGTATATTGGCTAGTTGATATGCTGACTATTGTCCTTGTAATCTCAGTTTCTGCCTCTGTTGCCGAAAAAAAGCTTTGTAACCTCACAAAGCAACAGCAATACACTGGTAAATCTTAAAATATGATTTTTTATAGAAATTGTGTGGAATGAAGAGGAAAAGTTTTTTATGAATTCAAAAATTTGGAAAATTGCATTGAAAGGGAAGACCTATTTCCTTAAATTTCATTTATTTTAAAATATTATTAAGTTTAGCTTCAAATTGAGGTAGGTATGATTAGTTTATAAATATCAACTATCGTATACTTGGTTTTTGTTCAGAAGTATACTATAGTTGATATTAATTTAGTGCGCGGAAGGTTTTATATATATATATTACTGGCTTAGGAAAAACCGAACCACATGCCGTGATATTTCTGATAATGTATAATTTGCAATACATGTGATAGGCGTCCTTGGACATTTCTTCCACCATCATACATGTACTCGTTGAATCGTGCACAATTGCTTAAAAAGCTTGTGTCGTATGCTCATAAGAATGTTAAAAATGCGATCGCGTTGATTCACTTCTATAAAACAAATAGATATCGAAACAAAATAGATATCCAATGTATGAGTCTTCGAAGTCGATCAAAATTTAATGAAGTTTGTTCGTTAAAGAAGCATTTCATTGGAAATGGTCGAATGATTCTTCTGCAAAATGTAGGACGGACAATTTAGAGCGAAACACCTCAAAATTTTGTTTGACCGAAGTCTTCGGGCTAATGGCTAATTTGAGGATAAGAGTATTGAATAGAGTAGGCATCAAAATTATAAAAATAAAATCTGTGTTCAAGAAAAGTTTTGAAAATTTGTTGGAGCGAATGAATAAGTCATCATAGAACAATAGAATCACCTTTGATGATAAAAACTCACGTTTTCATTATTAGGCTAGAATCATACCGAGCCATATTCGTCAAAAATTTTACATATAGTTCTTTATATATATAGTATTTACTATAGTTCTAAATTTCAAACTAATACCTTTATTAAATTTGAATTTATTAAAAAAACCTTCTCATGTAAAATTTCAAATTTGTGGGTTACGTTTTTTTGGGCGAATATGGCTCGATATATGAAGACAATCTGATTGTAATATACGATACGACGAGAAGACTGTCAGAAACTCTGTGTACAAACTACAAAAGTAAACAGATGACAGATCGCAACAGTAATACAATATTAAGCGATTAGCATCATTATTCAGTAGTAACTTTGAACCTGCTGTAATTCGAATTACAAATAACAGTCACTTCAAGTACATTATCAATGGCGGGTTTTTGTCAGTGTTTTTAATGATATTGTTTCCCCCTCTTTTTATTGAAAACTAAATTTTTATACGATCCTCATAACTACTAGAGTTCGATAAAATCATGTGTGTGTGTGTGTGTAAGGATAAATGATTCCGTTCATTGATTATTGTGGGTATTTGTTTTGTTTGAACTGTAAGTACGTGCGTGATTTCCAGTTCACCATGCCACTTATTGTAGAAGTACTCCCCACCAAAAATGCATGAACTCCTCAATGCAACATGAAGCAATGTTGGTTGGTTGTCGCTGCATTCGTTCGTTCGCTCGTTCATTCTTTGGTTCGTTCGTTAGTTGTTGTAGCGTAGTGGCATTTGTGCAGCACTGTGTAAATTTCTTTGTTATTGCCAATGTTTATTTGGCTTCATCCTATCTCACTCTGCCTCGATTCCCTTTAAGCCTTTGTTCGTCGTATACTATTTTTTTGTGTGCGGCGGAAACGGAAGCATGCAATTTGTGTTGTAATATAAAGAAAGACAACAACAACACCAACAACAATAATAATGAAACACAAGCAAACAAACAGAACAAAATGAAAACAGAAAAAAAAGAGATGAACATTAAAGGACAATACCAAACGGAAGTTTATTTAATCGATGACATAAATGTATACATTCAAAGGATAACTTAAGTCCTTGTGTCTTTCTTTCGCCTGCAATACACTTTGTATCCCGGCCATTTCGATTATTGGTCGAATTTTTCTTTATTTACCAGTCATATTTCATAAAATGAATTTTTTTTTAATTCATTATGGAAGTGAAACTCAGCGACCCTGAGCACATAGCCGAATTAATTTTTATTGGCAGTTGGCATCTTTTGTTCTGTATCGCTGTACCTTATCTCTGATTGCAGTGACATTATCATTTCCAGTAAATACTCATTTATCCTCTTCTCATTTTTTTTTTTTTTTGTTCACTTCATTACAGATTCCAGTGCTGGGTTCGACAACGCTGCAGAAGTGCTCCAGTAAACCATTCAATACGTCATCGGCCTTCATGGTTAAATTATTGTCAAATATTGGCTTAATTGTTATTGCCATTGTTATTTTGGCCGCCACGGTTTGGTGTAAGTATTAAATTGAACAATGTAATTGGTATGAAAGCGAAATCTCTATGTGTGCATGTGTGTGTATGTAGGACAAGTTTCAAGATTAATAGCACTCAAATGTTGATTTGTAAATATACTTAACGACTCTGTATCGGATACCAATGATACACTTAGCACTTTTGTTAATAAGTTGCTAATATAGTGGATGAGGAAGAGAAAAAATCTAGCTGACCTTGCACTCGGGTGAATATTGTTGAATAATTACGCTGAAACAAAACGTATATAATTCGATAAATGTTTGAATTCCCGGTTAGATACTGGGTATAAAACTTGTCTTTCCCTTTACAACTTCTTCAAATATTTATCGGAAGCCTTATAAATTCTATACTCGTATATATGGCCAACATTGCCAATTGTTTAATATTTCATTTTCAAAAAATCGATTTTTTTATTTCTTCGCTTATATATGATGAGCATTAAAACAACTTTAGAGTCAATGTAAGGTGACATATAATTAAACGCTAGTATTGAAGCCACAATTGTGTAGCAATTATAAAATCATCAAACACACAAGTATATTATAGAGAGAATGAATCTCAGTGGGAGATTAGGACTTGTATAAGCCTTGCATGTCTTTGATCGCACGCTCAAAAATTATTTCATATCGGAGGTATATCTGTTTTCCACTGAGTATTCAGGCATTTGCGAGCTAGGGTGTAGTCATTCGTAGCAACTGATAGTTCTTCAAATTGCTCATATATAATTTCTTTAGAAGAATTATTGAGAGCCTCGGCCTGATATTCAAAGCACCTACATTCCGTAACAAGTATCCCTTCAACCGAACAGTTTCCTTGTAGATTGTCCTGTGGATTCATTACTGACATGGGGTTTGAATTGCAATGCTTTTAGCGGAAATCTGCTGGAACATCCTTGAAGATTTATTGAACGATAGATTTGATCCTCTAACATAACGTTTAGCAATGGGTGTTGGGTTATGCTTTTTTTTTTGCTCGTTGATGATCCATTGTTGGCATTATGTACTGCTGTGGCGTGAGTTCAGTTACTTTCGAAACTTGTCGTCCAGCTGATAAATGTATATACTAGGCTTAGGAATTCTTTACTTTTTTTCTTAAAAAATGATTTGCAGGGTAGAAATTAATGAGCTATTATCTATTAATGACTAATAAAGGATTATTCAATTTAAGTACTTAAAAATATAGAGACAAATCAATTTTAAAATTATGTTTTTATAAAAAAAATAATTTTTTAAATTTTTATCTTATGTAAAAACTCATCAATACTTCAATTCCATATAAATTACATCAATTTTTGCAGTTAGATGCACATAAATACGACACAAAAGAGACGTAATCTACGTAATTCTACTTTTACATGAAATCTGAAATGTTAGTTAGCCGAAAAGTGGATTTAGTTTTGACCAAGCAAAAATTGGGTTAATTCACTTTTCCATAGAATATTTTTCATTTCAAAATAACTTTAGGTATATATTTTTTGTTTTTGTTAAGGGAACCCCGCCCATTCTCGATTTTAATTTTTCAAGATTTTCAATGGGCTGGTAAATCAATACCAATGCTTGCACATATATATTTGAAGATTTAAACGAGAAGAAAAATAATTTACAAAAAATTTTTGTTATTGTTTTGTTGTTGTTTTTTGTAATTAAAGAAAAGTCCTTATTTTTGATGGCGGGCATGATAACTCCTCACTGGAACATCGGAATCCTAAAATTCCAACGGTGTTAGAAAGAGTACATGTCTGGCTCTCGTATGAACTAGGATTATTGACTTCGCTCTAAAATTAACAAAATGGCGGACCTTTGAAAAAGTATTTTTGGAAAATCGCCGATTTTTGACCAAAAACCAAGTTAAAAAATAAGTAAGATCTTCACCGATTGGCTTTATCCTGGTTCATACGATAGCTATACACTCACAGAGAAACGTGTAAAAATTTGAAATCGATTGGGTTATTGTTGAGTTATCGTGCCCGCCATTCGCAAAAGAGAAAAACGCGTTTAAAGTTTGAGAAGCCCTTTAGCCGCCACTTGATGCTGACACAATAAATCGGCTATATCTTCAAGAGTTCTTGAGATTTTTACTTGAAATTTTGTAGGGACATTCTTGAATTAGTGTAGATTCGAATTAAATCAAAAAAAATTTTGACCCCGAGAATGGGGGGGGGGGGGGGTCCCCTTAAAGGTGAAAAATTATCTATTTATTTGTGCAAAAAACGTTCACTATAAGTTTATTTTTAAAACAAGTTCAGTTCAGTTTACAATTTCAGTTGCTTTAGTGTATGTATTTGAAGACTTCAAAATTATTGACCTAATGTTGTTGTTTTTGTTTCGGATTTGTTTTCTTGTAATGAAAGAAAAGACCTTTTTGGACAATGCATGATTTCCGATCACTGGGGCGGACATCTGAATCCAAAAATTCCTACGTGATTCCGAAGAGCACGTCTCGGGCTCTGGAATGAACTAGGATTATTAATATTGCACAAAAATTAACAAAATGGCGGACATATAAAATTTTAGTTTGAGAAAAATTCCCTATTTTCGACCAAAAACCTAGTTAGAAATTAAGGAAGATCCTGACCAATTACATTTACCGTAGTAAATAGAAGTAGTAAGTAGTAACGCAATAAAACATTCTTGAATTAATGTAGGTTCGAATTATTAAAAAAAAAAAAATTAGAAACCGAGAAACCTTTCAAAATAATATTAGCAGGAATGCTTAACATTACTTTCGGCCCCAGACGTATGGCATTGACCATATATCTACAATAAATTCTGATTTGAAATTTATTAGCAAACAACTACAACAAAATCATTTGTTTTTTCACTATGTTTAGCTAATTTGCAGCCAATATCAAAAATTGATATTCAAATCCATATTTATGTTTCATTGGATTGAAATAATATTGGTGTGAAATGTTTGTGTTACTTATCGCACATGAACCTTGAAAGGGATTGCAATATGAATGATATTTCATCGTTCAGTTTAGATAGAACGAATGAAAGAGAGAGGGCGGTCTTTGGGCGATAACTTCATAACCAATTCCATTAAGTTTGTGATCCATTTCATTGCCACTTATCATTTCGAATTTTGCATTCAGCTTTTTTTCTCGATGTTTCATCTTTCCGTTTGTGTGTGTGTGTGTGTGGGTGGGTGGAAGAAGGGATTAAACAAACATCCGGAGTATTTGAATATCAGGTGAAGTGTTTATTTTGTAACAAAATTTGATAAAGGTCTTTCGTTTGTCTTGTAATCGAAAAGCAAACCTCAGAGTAGAATGTTTGATGCTGAGAGTTTTCAAATGGAAAAACTTTTTTTAAATATTCAAAAGTTAGGTTTGTTGTTTTTGTTGTGTATCGATAAGTATGATTTGTGGCGGGTATAACATTCAAAATATATGTATGAGTTTGCATATGAACACAGTAGTAGGAGTATAGTTTGTATATTTTGAAGTTTTGAAAAAAAAATACTTTTTAGTTAACACTTGAGTGGGTAAAAGTTGAATATTGGATAAAATAACCAAAAATAGAGATATGAAAAGTTGGGGTCATTTACGGAAAGAGTGAATTAATTTTAAATTATTAATGAAAATCTAGTTCATATTTGATTTCAGTTTAAACAAATATTATAAATGTCGGTCGGAAATGTTATCCCAATTCAGAATGCTAGGCGATATCTATGCAAATAGTATTGTTCGAATTGTCATGTTTAGATTTCAAACAAAATCCTTTTTATGTCACAATAAGGAATTGTCCTGACATTTCACCTGTTATATATTAATTATTAACCTGGCTTTACAATATTAGGTCTGCCATGTGAACATAACGACTTAGTCGTTATCTTTCCCTTTCATCTTTGTCTTCGGGAATAAAGTCATAATTTTATAGATTTATCTTTTCAACGCAAGTTATAAAAAATCGTTCGCACCATAAATAATCCAAACGAGCGTAAAATTTAACGATTTTAAGCACATTCCGGTCACAGTCAAAAAGTTTATTGACATCAAAGAATGTTAACGCCAACCATAACAAAAATAAAAAGAGGGAAGTATAAAATCAAAATTTGTTCTTTTATATTTTGGAAAAGTTTGTTTTATTTTGAACTCGTGCTCGCTCGTTCGCTCTTTATTGTAATTTTTAGATTTTAGTATTTTTCTATGACTGCATTTAACATTTACCTCTCATCATCTCTTCATCTTGTGGTTCTCTTTTTTTCTGTTCATTTCAGTGTATTTATATTTGAATCCTTCAAGTGGCACCACTCAAATAAACCCAGACGGTAAGTAGAGTTTAATTAACAATTTCCCCGCAACTTCTAAACTTGGAGTTTTTACGCTAAGAGCCAAAAACTAAAATAGAAAAAACAAAATAATATTGGCATAAAAAACCAAAAACTAAAGAGAAAGGGAAGCATGGAAATATACATTTTTGTTGTTGTGTTGGTGGCAAAACTATTACTACTAGGACTGCTACGACTTCGTCGACTTTTTACGGATTCACACATAAAAGGGAAGTGGGAATAATCACAACTCAAAACTCTTGTAATATTTTTGGCCAGATTTTAAAAGTTCGGTTTCCGTTTCCTTTCTGCGTTTTGGTCGTGATGGTGATGATTTCTCGTCTACTCGTTGTATAACTTTTCTAATGTATTTTTCCTTTTATTTCATTGCTCGGTAGCGCCTTACTTTCCGTTTTATGATTTCGTTTGCCTTGACGCTTGCACAGTGGTTACACATTTTTATAATTACACCTAATTCTGTTTTTACACGAATTTGAAATAAAACGAGTAAATACGAAAAAATATTTCTATTTTTACACGACATAATTTGAAATAACACGAATACAAAAAAAAAAAAAAAAACACAATTACTTTTTTTACATGTACTATTTATTTATTGAAGAAAATTCTGGAATGCTTTTGCTCAAACATCCCTGCCGTAATTAGAGTAACAACCCTGCATGGCATGAATTTCTGATATGGCAACATTTTATATAATTCTGGTGTGTGTTCTGAGTTATGTCTATGTATGCGTAATTTCTGTTTTACGGGAAATGCGGGATTCCCCGAATTATTGAAAAAGTAAAAATGTACATAATGTATTGTACACACAATTTAGTTCGTATTTGACAATTATAATTGAAAGATCGTTACTGATTTTTAACAAGTGCTAAGTAAAATAAGGTAGAAGCTCAGGTTAGTTTCAAATATTTAATTTTAGATTTTTTTTATTTTATTATAATTTAGTTTATTTAATAAATTAAAACGAAAATAAAGTCTTAAAATAACTACAACAATATTTTTTTATATTATTTAGTCTAATTTTAACTTATTTTTTGAGGTCTAGAACCAATCTATTATTTTTGTACTTGACCAGTATAAAACAGAATTAGGTGTATATCGTGTGAGATTTAAATGTTTGTTCTTTTGCAAATCCGGTACATTCTGGGGGATTGCTTCGCTCGTAATATAATTGCAGTCATTATTGATTATTCGACCCTTTGACGAGATTTTAATCAACTCCGAGGGATAAAAATTCGGCATCGCTTTCACGTTAAAACAAAAAAAAACTTTTTATATTTTCAAGAAGTAAACATGTGACATCCGTTTCAATTATCCGAGTTCAAGACTTTTCGTCTAACACATGTGGTACAATTGCTAGTACTTCCGTACACATTTTACAACAACACAAAAATGTCATACAATCCTCACCACTTCCATTATTACCACTGTGCCTCTGTCTCACGAAGAACCACATTACAAACGCAAACCCAATAGAAAAATGTTTTACTGTTGTTGTTATTTTCTTTTTTCCAAACTTGGGAAATGTGAATTTCATTCTGACCACAGTCGTATCAATTGTTACTGCAAGTGGGTGTGAATTGGATGTTGATGTTGCACTAAACAAATGGTCCTGGTGGTTAACAGACCACCAATCGCCAATAGCAAGTCATCAAGTTAATATCCTATCCATAACGTACACCGCCGCTTCCAATAGCAACACCAACAAAACAACGACCACGACAACAACAACAACTACAGATATGTACGTGTATATTTTTTGGGGTCACACAAAAATTTTTATTTATTATTTGAGTTCAATGTTTCCTTCCCGCACACCTCGCGCCAACAAACCAGGCATGGGCAAAAGTTCATAAGAAGGAAGCAAGCGAGCAAACAAACACACACCAACGCCAGTACGACCTACCATACATATATACAAGCTACTGAAAATACCAACCGACACTGAACAACATCAATTTAACGCGATAATAAACAAAAAATATCGAAGTATAAAAAAGAAAAGTCGGAAAATACTAAACTTTTCTACAAACTAATTTATATCAACATGCCTGCTCATTGCATTAGCATCATCATTGTGGGGAAACTTTAATTATAATTGAGATAATTATTTTCAGGACTTTTCTGATTGATTACTCATTTTTGTTGACCATTCGTGACCCTTAGTGACCGACAGATTTTACACTTCCGCTTCATCCATAGACTGCTAGATAATTTAAAAATAGTGCTAATTAACCTAACCCGACTGTAAAGAATATTCTTACAACAGCAGCAACAGCATTTGATATGACTCAGCGTCAACTTTAGAAAGTGATAAGCCAAAAAATATAAAAAAATAGAGCGGGAGAAATGAAAAGAATTCCTTTTAATATTTTATAGTGACTTTAGTAGTAGTTCTTTCTTCTTTCGAACTTAATAAGAAAACTATGAAATTTGCCTCTTTGTTGCATGCAATCGTAGGTTGGAACTTGCCGCAGCAGCAGTAGCCGTAGCAGCTGCCAATGACTTGCAAGTTTTTTTTTTCGTATAGAGGGGGCGGAGATTTTGTTGCAGCAGAGACGAAATCGAAAAGTTACTTTTTTAGTTTTCGCGATAACAAAAACACACCTTCGACAAACTCAACGAGGGTAATTTGGTCCTTTGGCAATGTTTTCGAATTATCAAACTTAAAGTAAGAGGGAAATTAACAAAACAGCGCTGCTATTTTTTGTCATCGAATTTGTTTTTTTCTTCTTCTTCTTCTACTTTTTTCGCGACAAAGTTTCTATGTTGATCCTCTTTCTGTTTTTAAATTTGTTTTGCATAGTAACTGGATCAGAGCTGTATTATTGCAACTCAAGAACTGCTACAACAACTTACTTTGATTTTCTTTAAAATGTAGATATTATTGTAAAAAATGTTGTAGTACAACGACATTATTTTTATACAGACTTATATGATATATCCTATTAAATACGTGATTAGACATCATCTAAAACGAGCATAAACAATTTTAACATAAATTACCGCTTCAATTATTAGTCTCCTTAAATTGTTGACAACTTTTGATATACGGAAATGGTTGAGAGTCAGTTGGCCAGTGGGACGAAAGATAACTTTGAAAAGCAAGAAACTTCACATAATTATAAATTTATCTAAACAGAATTGTAACAGGGTGTTGTTGAAATGGGATGGATCGAAAATTTTCAAAAACCAAGAAACTTAGAGCGAAAAATTATTTTTAATATATTGAAGGAATTCCAAAACATCAATGTCACAATGAATTATTAATGAATGAATTATATCACTGGGGCAATAATTACATGTTTCAATGGCAACAGCAATAAACATTATCCTATATTATTTATCCATCCTCATTTACATCAGGAATTTTTAAAAATTCAGAATTGCAGCTGCAGAAGAGCTTGCCAATTTTGCAGGCTACGGAAAAAAATCGCTTATACATTTTTTTTAAATTCACATTAAAAAATGGAATGTATATGTGAAAATAAGATTCGTTTTTAGTATAAAAATTAGATTTGTATTCTGTAATTATTTATAGACAGAATTACCGACGATTGACGATAAGTGCAAATTGTCATTAGCTTTTAATTTCATTAATTAACGAAAATTATCGGTAATTTAACGACCGAAATAAATTAGTCGTTAACGATTAAAATAAAGTAGCGTACTGAATTAAGTGCAGTTTGATGTTTGTGGATTTTGTTGAAATCGGTTCAGATTTAGATATAACTCCCATATATAGTTTAGTCCGATTTTATGTAAATGGTGCACCAAACTTCCACGGATTATCCGATTAAGACAAAATTTTGCACAGCGTACTGTATTAAGCCCATTAAGTGTACTGAATTAGTGCACCATATATCCTGTTCCATTTGCGCGATATTATGTTTAGCATATTGGATCGATTGGACGAATTTGTCCACAACGTACCAAATTGGAGCTAAAATAACGCTTATTGGTTTTAGTATAATATGTATATTCAGATGTAGATATAATCCCCAAATATTTTCGTCAGAGTTCATACAATTTGTACACCGAATAATATAGGTTTCTCCTAGCGAGATAAAATTGTGGACAACGCACTGTGCTGCAGCATACCACTAGTGTATGCCATGGTTTTATTTATTGGTTCAAATATCTATGTAGATCACAAATTTAATTTCGCCCGATTCCATTCTGGGGGATATTGTACATATGTACCCAAAGTAGTGAAGGGTATCATTTAGTCAGCCCCGTAAAAAATGGATGGCAAGTTGTTGTCGTAACTATATGAGTATGTATTTTTTTTTAACTAAACCATAGTTGTCAATTATTATGCAATATGATAATTTTGAAATTGATGAAATAATTGGTGTGCCAAAGTTCTGACTAGGACATAGTTTTCATAAATAATTTCGTTCGATTTCATCCACATCTGTCCGATCGATACGAAATCTTTCACAAACAATCTTATCTGGTATGAAGAACTTGTGTCAAGTTTGAATAAAGTTTGTTTCTCATATATAGTCGCACGATTCTATATAAATAATGTAGTCATGCTAATTCTTTTCAATATAAATTCTGGTTTTTACGCTCTGATGTAATAATTAATAGTCGGAATTGACAAAATAAATTGGCTTGGAGGTGGAGTCCAGCCAAAAGTAGTTCGACTGCGAAGTCCTGATTACGACTATGTAAAAATAATTTACTTTTTCGGTTGTGCGTGTTCCATTTTTTTCCCGCAGTAAGTCATAATATATTGATCCGGTCATTGCACTATGGCTGAAATCGCAATTTTAGCGGCATAAAATACTTGTCCACTTCCACAAATTTAGAGTGGAGAATTCTAATGGTAGAAAAAGGGGTTTGAAAAAAAAAAATACGAGCCATGCCCCCAATGTTGGGTATTTTGGGTACGTTTTTCAACAATATTGGCTGCAATATTGGTCTAGGGTTTCGCACAATTTTCATCGGAATTAGCTGTCATTTTGTATTTTAGGTTCTAATTGGGGAGCAAATCTTTCTACCAAAAATTATCAATATTGGTCAACTTTTTAAAGTATTCACTTTAAAAGGGTACCTTTCGGTAGTTAGGGGAGTTTGGGCAAGTTTTTCAGCCGAATTGGCTGTAATTTTATATTTTACATTCTCATTTATTAAAGTTGAAATATTGACTTTATGCCGCCAAAATCGCGATTTCAGCCATAGTGCGTTGGTAGCAGTCAATGAGTTTTTATGGTCAAAACCGACCAAAGATGATTATTATAATTTGATTTTCAAAAGATTCAAAACTTCCAGAATAATTTCAGTCAAGATTAATTCATACTGTTATATGGGCAATAAAAAACGTGGGAGGTATAAAAAGTCTTTCCGACTTGCTTTTTGAAGTTTTTAATGGGTTATATTTTAATATGGGACACATTTTTCTAACCAAAATAAACATTTTAATTTATTTAAATTTATATTTGGAATTTACATTGGCTAGAAAATACTAAAAATTATAAATTACTTATGGTACCCCAAATTATACAGTACGTTTGTACGTTTGTTTTTTCAAGCAAATTGGCTCTAATTTAATATCTTGGGTCTTTGTACCAGAAATTGTCAATGTCGGTTCTCGTTTTGGTACCCTCAATTGTTGGTATTAGGTCCTGGCCTAATTTTTCAACATAAGATTATTTAGATTGATATTTCGTTTTCACTGTAATTTACCACAATGGAAAATGGTATAAAACGATGTATCCACTTGTATTTTTTTTATTAACTCATCATTTTTTTTTGTATGTTCCGGTAAAAATCGTAGAGATAATTAAAATAACTGCAAACGCATGAATTTATTAATGAAAAATATGTATGCAACAAAAAAACGTTAAAATACAAGAAAATGAAAAAAAGGATCTTGAAAACATAAATAAGTCTAAATACTGTAACTAAACTAAGAAAACGTTTATGAAATACTTTATGCTTATTGATTGCTCCTACTGTAAAATAAAATTCTAGTTACGATATATGTGACTAATATTGTTTATGAAACATCTTAAAAATTTCATATAATAATAAAAAAAAAAACATCATAAAATCCTCAAATTGGGATTTATTTCAAAATGTCATTTTTATATTTAAAGAAATGATGTTGTTATCTATGAAAAACATCTATGAACCAAAACACATCCAAATGATTTATTTTTTATAGAAAAAATGAAACGAAAAAAGCAAACAAATGCTGTCAGACCCTCTTTCTGCACAACACTTGTCTCCTTCCTCTTAACATAAAAAATATATTAAAAATTGGCTTCAATTAGTTGAAGCAACTCTCTCTAATGCATGGATCAACGATTAAAAAGTGTCATATCAAAAATAACTCACCACCCCTCCACAACACATTTGGGGGTAAATCGGAAATGAAAATATTTCATTTGATAGATCTTCCGTCCCCACTTGTAATGAAATATGCCCATTCCCCAGCTATGACCAAACTTTAAAATAAAAAAAGACAAATCAACACAATTTGCAAACTGAATAAATAAAGTCATAGACAAAGAGAAGGCGTTCAACGAGAAACGAAAGCGCCGAACATAAGTAAATAAATAAAAGGGACATTCTTCTGCTCGTAGAAGAATTTTAGCAACTAATTTTCAATTATTTCAATTATTAGGGAGAAGAACGAAAGAAAGAAAGAAATACTTGTTGTTTTCGACTTTTAGCTGGTGTTTATTCTGCTTTCAACTTTACATCTCAATTTAATTGTTTTGCTGGAAGTCAACTTGTGCTCCTTCCACGACTACCATCCCACTTTCGCCAGTCCGTCTTGCACCCTCGGGCCATTCGGATTGAATGTGACAGCGGAATTAATTTACAAAATTGTTTTGTCCTGGCCGTTCTTGTCGTCCTTCACCCAAACAATGCGCCTGTGGCAGCCGTTCGGCCGGGCCGGGTGTTCGGTAGGTTTGCTGAAATGTTTGAATGTTGCTGCCGTTGCTCTGCTTAAACGATTTTGTCATTTCTGTTTTACATCTGGCCTTTCAATCAATGCAAAGAATAAAAAAAGTTAGAAAAGGGTCAAAAGCTTAGACAAATAGACTTCGCCATGCCGCTGTTGTTGTCGTAGTTGTTATTGTTTAGAGAATGGCATAAACCAAAAATAAAATATTCCTTATTTATACAACTTGTTCTCGGAATATTTAGCGAATCTCACAATAAGTTGGAATATTAACAAAATGTGTCAAGTATTCCTCTTCGTATTTGATTTGGATTTTGTTTATTTTTTCTCGATTATTTGTCGCTAACAACCACGGCACAAAAGAACCGACTACAATACTTTTTTATTCTAATGTCGATATCAAATGTATGTAATTATCATTGTTTGCTGTCTTGTTGATTTCTAAATTATTTAAACTATTTCAATACCCAAATAAATACAATTTCATTTCAAAGTTAAGTAAGCTGTTGATTTTGTTTTTTGTTTATTGAAATTTGTTTTCCATTATAAGTGAGAATGTGGCCAAAATGTGTAGACTATATGGAAATCATTTAGAAGTTTTAATCAGCTATTTTAGTTATATTTGTTAAAAGTGGGTTACTTCGATGCATCACTTTTCTACATAAATGTTGTAAATCTAAAACTAAAGATCTGTGTAGGCTATTGCAGGAAAATGAACACCAGATTGGCAATACCGAAAGTTGTTATTGTTTTTTTTTCATTGCGCGCGGAGCATCCGTATACCGATTGGCTTGTGCCGTGTTTGCTTAAATCGGTCCTAATTTTACATAAAGCTCTAAATGTTTGCGCGGTGAAATTTTAGAGATATTGCCCAATGACATGTGTAGGGCTTGACTTTGTCCACATTTTATGCCCTTCAGTGATTATGTCTTTTTCTATCGACATCATATTTTACACATACAACCAAAATCATTAAAGATAGCATTTGTTAGGCTTAGTCTAAAAATCCATTTCAAAAAAAAAAAAATCTGTGTTTTTTTTTTGTTTTAATACTACATCAATGATTTTTGAAACATATATAGAGAAAAATGCCCCGACGTCGAATCCGATCGCGATCAAATGAGAAAATTAGGTACATTTTACAGTTTTTCTTTGACAAAGGCGAAAATGCAAGCCAAGCGGCTAAAATTGTGAATGGTGTTTATGGTTCCGATACTGTAACAGCCAATTATGTACAATGTTGGTTTCGTAGATTCCGTTCATCAATTTTTGATGTTAAAGATGCACTTGTTACAGGTAGGCCGGTCGTCGAAAATGTCGATATAATCGGAGAAATGATCGAAGTTGACCGGCATGTTAGCAGTCATAAAATCGCCTGGAGCTATAAATCGACCATAAATGTTTTAAACCATTTACAAAAAAGTAATGTATTTCTTTTTCCCCTACCTAATATAACAATTAATTAATTTTTTAGTAATAAAATATACGTATTAAAAAGCAACAAATATTACATATTATAAAAATTGACAAATTTGATGTACGTGAAATTATGCTTGATACAGATCATCACATTACAATAAGTGTTTTCATAAATAATAAATGTTTGGCTTCGAAAAATAAATAATTCATATTTTTGTATAATCTCTTCAAATGTCAAAAGGGCGTAAGCAAGCAGGCTAAAACTATCTATGCTCACATGAATGCGAAAATCTAAAATATCTGTGCCGCCTCTATTTTTCCCAGCTCAAACTTTCTGCTCAGTTTTTGTTTAGCGTTTTAATTCTGCGATTTGCTGTTGAAGCTGCCGCTGCACTTCATTGGATTAATATTTCCTCAAATATCATTGACGTGACCTCGTTCGTTCGCTTTTACAAAAGTTAACAAGGCCAATTTTATGTGGAATGGGCCGAGGGCTGATGTACTGTGCTACGGCTCTGCTCAGTGGTATTAGGATATTCACGACCATGAACCATATTAATTTTGAGTGTTTGTGTTTTGTTGTGAAAAGCGCTCCTCAATATATTTTATTATCGAATGGAATTGTGTGTGTGTGAGTAGGTGGGGTGAGTGGTGGTGTGGGCATGGAAAATTTTTCGTGGATTTTTGTTCTGAGACTTGCTTCGCATCTAAGCCACTATTCATCCTTAATGAATTTGTATGGACTTTATTTGACTCTCAAAGTTATATGACCATGGCCAATAAAACTAGGGAATGCCGGTTAATTGTTACATTTCAAGTTGTTTGTTGTGCTGTCCCTTCTCTCTCTCAGCTCTTGATTTCCTATTTTTGTTTTCCTTCATTTCGTTGCTCTCAAATGCTTTCATTTTGTCTAAATCCTCCAATTAAGACTGATAATCAATCTTCTTAACCTAAACTACAAATGGAGTAGCATTTATTTTAGTGTCCTCGTTCGGACGTTTCTGCTGGCAAAACAGATTCTTCAGTTCTAGTCTCTGGCTCTCTACTCATCGTCATCATCATCATCGTCATCAGTGTTTGTCGGTATTATGTTGTTTTTGGTCAACCGTTTGAAGGCTCGGATGGACCGTGAGAGGAACGAAGTATGACAGGGTTTAGTGGTGGGTTCTTAAAGGACACTTTAAAATATGTTTAATTATCGCTAATTATTTTGCACATGGCGCCAGTCCTTTTTACATGGGAAAGGGGTGAGGGGCTGGTTGGGCACGAGACTTTCTTTATTTCCTTGTCAGTACTTCCGAAGATGAATTCCTTTTTGTTTTGTTCACAAATTGTTCCCCCTTCGTCTGAAGTTGTTGTTTCTGTTCGCTTTTTGTTTGTTTGTGTGTAGTTTAAAGTTTTTCTTTAGTTATTCCTTGAGACAAAAAAGCGACAGAACGATGTAAACGAGTAACATGAAGTCATTAGCACAATACTAAATTTAAAATAAAATATCAACAACAGCAGAAACAATACATTAATCACACTTGCGAGATGAACTTCTTTTATAGGGAAGAATCAAAATTCTTACTGCTGCATAGCTACGACAACGACGTTTTTTTATATTAAAATGGGTAAGTAGCAATAAAAAATGCGCTATTAAAATAAATTCCGCAAACCTTCATGGTTTGATGGTGTGTCCAAAATAAATTTTACATTTTTGTTCTCTAAATTTAATTTTTCTTAACAAAAGTCTGGCTTAATACCAGTCCTTTTCAGTTTTTGGTCGTACTCTTATGGAAATGTATTTTCTTCTTTTATTTCCGTTACAACCAAACAAGAGAAAGTCGACTTCCATCCGTCTTAAAAGAATTGTCGTTGGACCATTGTGTTGACAGTAATGGACGACACATTGTATGCGGAGCCCGGTTGTTGGAACAGCGATGTTGTCGTTGACGTTTTCATTTATTGCTGTTGCTGCTGTTGTGTTGCCGATGTTGATGGTCTTTTAATTTATTGATGTGTTCGTTATCATTATTCCTGCCATGTATTTTCCCGGCTGCCGTCCCTTGTCCATTATTCAATGCCTTTTTTTGTTGTTTTGGGTTGTTGGCCGTAAAACTTTGAAATTGCTTGCTGATCTCAATATTTTCGTACGTCGCCAACTTTTCGCCAGAATTCTCCTTTCAATTAGTTTATGTTTCTTCTCAATATAAAAATAATGCGTGTATTGGTAGTTTCTTCATGCCTTCCATCATCCATAATCTTTTCGCTTTCCGGAAGGAAGCACATTTTGAAAGGAAAGGAGAACAACCAATCTTAACGTCCGGTCAAGTTGTGTTGTCATAATTCATCATCTTCGATATTGGATGTCGTCGTGGCCGTTGTCAGCACACAATGGGGGGCAACATTTTGCAATGAAAACAAGTTCGATTGAAATGGATGGATGCATTTGGGGAATTGCCTCCAAATATGGTATGGAGGAAATCGTTCCAGGGCTACTATATATGTTTCTGGCCTAGGCATCATGTGAAATGTGTGTCCGTCCGCATGATCATTATAATTTGTAAACACGATACAGGCCACAGTTATGGACCAATTGTAACAAAATAATTGCATGTAGGACGTGTTCTGGCCAAAGAAGACCCTATTGTTTTTGGTTATGATCGGTTAATATCTAGTGGATGAAATAGACCAAAAACATTATTTTTGTCTGTTTGTCTGGTCTCTCCCCAAAATTTTAACTGGAGCCATAAAATACCATACTTTTAAGGAACATAAACCGGTGAAGTTGGCAGTATATCCAAGATGAGTGGCTGAACTTTAAATTGGCCGCAATTATGTTCTCAGATAGTATTACTATTACCACACATGATGATCAGATGATTTTTCTTGGATGAAGTGGACCGAACATTTTATTTTTGTCTGGATTTCTAGTCGCTCTAGACAATACTATTATAAGCGGAACATGAGCAGTTTTTCATGGGGAAGGCGATCTTACCAACTATACTATGATAATGGCTGTTATGATAATGAACGGTCAATATGAACCAAAATGTTGTTGTGTAATATAACAAAACTTGAATCTTATGGAGTATTTCGATACTCCTGGAAAACATGATTCGTTAAAGATGCCGCGGAGAAGTTGTTGACATCTAATCGATCAAGAGAGTAAAATGTCGCAACCTAAGACCTTAGTGGTAGTTGCATAGGGAGCCATATGGTCGGCCCCGTCCGACTTCACTGGTTTAGCATAAAACTGGCGTTGTCTTGTCAACATTAAAAAGGAAAAAATGAACTCGTGAACATTATTATTGTACGATTATTTTCCACAGCTTTCGATTTGAATTATCACAACAAGTATGATTTGGTGGAGTTAAATCTTTGTATGACCGTGAAGCATCATCCAGCACTGTGGAAAACTGATTTAATGAATTCAACCGACGATCGCAAAGCAATTTTGAATCAGTGGAATCAGTTCGAAGAGGAGCCAATCCAACAAAAGTTGTTCTTTTAAGAAGCACTTCGAAGCAAATGGTCGGTTATTTCTTCTGTAAAATTGGTCTCAATTGGAGTGGCAAAGTTGTTCGGCGCTTGTTTTGAGCACAGGTAAATAATTTATACATTATGCTCGATAATACTGTGAAAAACAGTCCATCAATATTACTAATGCTCCAATTTCCATTGTTCTGCCAAAACCATCCACTGTGCGTGCCATTTGTTTAAATTCTACACCATAGTTTCCCATGGGATTGTATGTACGGACTTAGTAAAGTTAAAGTTCACAGTTTCATGTTCTTGCCACGAACTGCTGCTGTGTTCCTCCTGCTCATCCTTTTCCTCCTCAGTTTAAGTGTACTTGCCTAGTAAAGTTGGGCTGTAGTCAATATATCAATAAGCCACAAATTAGAGGTTGATACAGATTCTTTGCGTTTACACAAGTGCGGCTGTGTGTGTGTGTCCGTGTTTTCGTGTATTTGTATGTAAGGCTATACTTGTCTATATTCAGAGAAATGGTCTAATAGACTACTTGGCTGAATGACTGGCTGACTGACTATAAAAGCGCGATGTTTACATTGTGTGTCCGTTGGGTTAATGATACCATGAATCTATCGGGTCTAGGAATGTCTTTGCTGGGTAAATGGCATAGGCTGTTTGAAAATAGCTCTACTTACCGTTTGGTGAGTGTTTATGTCGATATGTGAGTGTGTGTTTGTGTTTGTGTGCGTGACACACATCTTCTGCCTAACATCACCGCTTTATCATGGCTTGATGATACTCAGCTACAGGCGGAAATTGCATATGACACAGATAATATGCAACTTCCTGTTAACGGTAGAAATAACCGAGCAAATTGAGTTGCTGTTGTCACTCACTTGTTCGCTTGATTCCACTTTCAATTTGCGTATGTGTGTGTTGTTGTTGTTTCGCTCCAGCCTTTGGGATATTTGTTCTTTAAAATCATTTTCAAACTTCTTTTCAGAAAAAGTTGCCTGGCCAAAAAAAG
The DNA here is from genome assembly GCF_032173495.1 of Musca vetustissima. Taxonomy (NCBI): domain Eukaryota; kingdom Metazoa; phylum Arthropoda; class Insecta; order Diptera; family Muscidae; genus Musca; species Musca vetustissima. The sequence continues at coordinate 110,333 of NW_026875072.1, forward strand.
AAAAGAAGGCAATAACAGACGGGGATGGGGATACCCATATCCATTGAAAGTGTTTTCACAGCTGTATTAGTCTCGTTATTCTGTTTCCACATTTTACTGGTTAACGATAGGAATTCCATCATGAAATTTGTTCATATCGTTTTTAGCGACCATTTGGGGCCTCATTACCCTAATTTTTTATTTGTGGCACAATTTCATGAAATGACTAAAGCATATACCGAATACCTTTTGTTTTGAAATGTGAAATTGCTTTCGTTTTCTTTTGGAAAACAATTCCCAAAATGAAAATAAGTTTTTCTATAAAATGTTGTTTGTCTATTTATGAAATTCTGTTTGGAATTACAAAACGAATATAATGAGGATATTTTATATGAATTGGGTTTGAATTTTGAAATTATGAGATAGGTCTGAGGCGATATATATTTATAAACACCTAAGTTTTAATGTGGGTATATACACTTTGGTAGGATCTGAAATATGTCTCCTTAAACTAAATCTACTTCAGACTATTTAGAAATGTTAAACTAAAATGGTCCATGCTTTTAAAATTATACATGCCGGAAGTGGGCGATTTGGTCGAAACATTGCACATCCTTTTAAATTTAGATGAAGTCCTTTTCACAAAATGTTCAACATTTCGGTATTGCTCTACATGTTTAAACCAGTGAGCGGATATCCTACACAACTACCACGAAAATCTAACTTTCTGCGGTCTTATTTTCTGAGACTGGGCACTATTTCGCGATATTTCTTAACACTGGCATATTTCACAAATCTTGTTTTCCCAAGGTGAATATTTACGCTATAAAATAAAAATTTTGTCACTTTACATTTTGGTTGATTTGACCCTTGGAATATTGACCGATCATTATTTTCATCAGTCTTCCTGATGAACATTTTCGTGGTGTTCGAGTCATAATTGTGGCCTCTAGAGCGACCCATCATCATACCTTAAAATTAACCAAAAACAATAGCGACCTTCATTGACCAGAACCCGTCCTACATGCTAATTTTTTTGGCTATTGGTACATAACTGTGGCCTGTATCGTGCTTACATATTATAATGAACAGGCGGCCATGTCTATATGGACTCAGTTGGTCGAGAAAAGGTGTGTCTATGGCCAGTATTTCTCGGCGTTACAAATTTTTGGGGCCACACAAAGCTATAATACATTGACAACATATTTGTGTATGGTATAATAATTTTCAAAACAGTTAATTCTAAAACTATTGTGGAATGTATAAAAGACATTTATGACATATGGGAACCGAGTCGCAGAGGCAATAGGCAATGAGATAGTCAATCTACTAGTCAGATGTGCTACTGTCCAACCTTCTATAGACGTGTTTAACGCAACACGACTAAAAATGAGGTCATGAGCGAAAGAAACTCATATTTTTTAAATAATTAGAGGATTGGAAATATAAACAAAAATCAACATACCGACAGATATGCTAACAGGATACCTCAGCCTGCAGAGAAATTTACACAAGGTTGAATATGAGGGAAGTAGCAGGTGTAACAGGTCGAATCACAGTCATATCGTATAACTTGCAAATACCTATGTACGTCTAACACGCACAAATAATACATTTTTTCTAGTTAAAAAAATTTCCCCAATTCACAAGGCCTCCTCGGTTTATCCGCCGCTTTCGAAATTCAGCCCTGGGAAAATCTCGTCATCATCTAAGTCACTTCAAACTAAATTCTCATCTACAAAAGATAATTGATTAAGAACTTCGACAGTAGCTTGACATGCATCAATTATTTTTCACTGCACGCACACACACATACACACACTCATAGTCGTACGCGTTCACAAAGATTTCGAAAAAATAAAATTAGACACAAGGTACAATTTGGTACTCACACAGCTCAGCTTATAGAGAACTCTCGTAGCCATCAGCAGTTGCTAGGAACATATTTAGAGCAACTCAAAAGTGTCATACATGAACGAGTGGCTGAGCATCATCACCATTATCGTCATGTCGTCATCAGCATCCTTAGCCACTTTCTCATGCCACATGCCGATGGCGGCAGGGATAATGGCATTGATGCTGGTTGCCGCTGCTGTTGTTGGTGTCTCTTTGTTATTGCAACACCGACAGTCGCCTTTATCCAGCCTTCCATGTTTTAGATTTATTGATAACAAGCAGCACTCGACAAGACAACTTACCTACACCTAGCCCGAGAACACAGCTTTGGTTGGCTTTTTTTTTTTGCGTTCATTCATTTTTCGTTTAGGTTTGTGTCCTTTGTTTGCGATTTTATTTGTTGCCACTGAACAGATTCTTTGTGGATGTGGCAACGTGTTCAGTTTCCGTTTTTTGTTTTTGTTTTGCACACCTCCAACGACCGAACAGGTTGTGCCGTCGTACCGTGGCAGGGGCTGGAGGTCGGAAGAGATATATGCATACATTCGTTGGTCTGAGCATCATCAGAATCTCGGTGTGTTTTAAATTCATTAGCGTGTAACCCACATTTTAATTACTTCCAACCGAACCCACAGTAGTCAGCTTGGTGCACTCGAGTGCTTTTGAACGTTTTTTCTGTGGAAATTCTCTTATAAAGTCGTTTGAGGTTAAATGCAAATTAATTACACAAATAAAGTGTCTTTAGGGATGATCACTGTGGTGCTAGGCACCAGTTATACCCCGCAAAGAAGGGGTACTTGGTGTTGGGCTGGGCTGGGAACTGAGATGGGTGTATGTGTTTTTGTTAAATACTTTTGAATAGGTACTTGTATATAGCTAGGTGAACACATACCCGTAATATGTGAATCCATTTTAATTCGTTTGTATGTGCTGGGATGGGTGGGTGTGTGTGTTTGTGCGAGGATGTGTATTTTTGGTTGTTTGTAGTTATTTACTGGTAGACAACAAATTTAGCTAAGCTGTTTTTGATGGCTACAAATGTATACCCCATCTACCTTTAGCCATGTTAATACCCTACCCGAGCGAACAGCTGAAACTCAAGTCCTCATTTCGCATGATTGTATGTGAAAGGTATGTGAAATTATAGTCTAATAACAAACACATCTTCCTCTGTGCGGAATAAAAGCCACAATAACTTACTATAATGTCGGTGGTCGGATGTATAATCATCACGAATGCTGTATGCGGATACCTACCATCGTATATAACTCTATAAATTACACGAGGGACATGGCAAGTTCGGTGTTATTACAAGGGATTAGTAGTAACCCAATACAAATATTTACTTTGGCCTCCTGGCTATTTTGGACAGTTTGACTTTGAACGGAAAAGAGGACCTTTGATGGGAAAACTGTGAAGAATTTATGACGTTAATAAGGTTCGAGGAAGATAATAAAATATTTACCAACCACAAATGATCCTCTGAGTAGTTAATTTGAAAAATGAGATTTGTCTAGCAATTTAAGGAACTGGCAGAAAGCTTGAAATAATTGTTACATTTTCAAAGTAGTCTTATGAAAAAGAGTATTAAATGTTGGCTTAGTTTTTTAGATCACAATGAAGTATTGTATAGGATTTCTATGTCATTCAATCAGAATGGATTAAACTTGACGTCATAATAAGAAAAAAATTACTGTTTCACTCTTTATTGATGAAATTCGTAAATCATTGATATCGTAGTGAACTCATAGATGATCTTTGGGCATTTATTCGTCGAGAAATTACGCGGCCAGGAAATGCCTCTTGGAATAAGGCAGTATTCGCATGTTCTCCAAGTCGTATTATTCAAAAGCAGGCAAAAAAGTAATTTGACCATAACGCTCCGAATTGATGGCGACAACCGTTCGTTCGTCGTTATCGAAGAATAAAGGTCCAAAAACACCTTCGGACTAAAGAGCGCCATTTGGTAAGAACTTCTGATATATATCGACAAACTATTCCCAAAAACCTGGATATTCTACCAAACTTGTGTGAATACACCAAAATGGAAAAATATCGAGTATAAGTGTTTCGAGTATAAATGTTTGCCAGCACCAAGAAATAAATCGGATGTTAGGGACTCAAACAATGCCATTACTGTTTAGATAAATGTCGACTTAATACACCTTATATATGCTATTGGGTTTAAAACCAATACGAAATTACCAGAAATGGTTGCCCTATAGACCCCATCCCATTTTAGGATTTAATGTAGGTTTGGATGCGATTTGCAAAGTTTGAATCAAAACAGACATTCCATTATTATGGGGAATGTACCAGAAGGAGTGGACCAACGGTACCTATCTTCACACTTGATATATGTAAGGTATATATATTACCGTATGAAAATTTAGATGAAATTGGATATTCCGTAAGCTTCATATGTTTTATATATGGCCGACAAACTATCTTTCAACATTATGGTTGTGAATTTAAATTGTACAAAGTTGAGTCCATTCACATTACATTATAAACTTAATTTTCGGCAAATTTTTGACCATTCTGTTTGGGAGGTACTAGAAGGAGTCGACCGAAAAGTGCCATATCCAAACATTATACAGGCATGGTTACAATATTAGTTTGTACAAAGTTTGGTTTGAATCGAGTTCTTTGTTTTCATGATATTATAAAATGCATTTCAAACAAAATTTTATCAATTTTGTCTGGGTGGACCAGATGAGGTGGACCGATTTCCCCATCTTCGAACATAATTTGAGTTTGAAAGAAAGGTGTGCAAAAATTGCTTCAAATCGGATATATATGAAATATTACCATTTGTAAAGATTGGATGAAATCGAGAGTTATCGTTCGAACCAGCTGGCCAGACAGACAAATATCTTAAGTGGGGGTCCACTCCCCTCCAATCACGGCTTAAAAAATCGATTTTTTATTTTTATATAATTTGAACTTATAACTTCTTAAGTCTGTCTCTTTAAAATTTCAAGGGAAAATTTTAAAAAATCTTGAAATATAATCGATTTATTATATAAACGACAGGTGACAGCTTGAACGTTTATCAACAGTGTTTTTACGATTGACAGCCACGATAACTCAAAAACTTTTAACTCCATCGGTTTCAAATTTAAGTACGTTATTGTGGACTACATACTCGTATGAACTAGGATAAATTCAATTCGGTGAACAGCTCGGTTTTTGATTTTTTGGTAGCCAGATTTGGTTCCTAATGAGAATCTAAAATACAAAATTACAACCCCTTTGGGTACCGTTGTATGTGGCCAATGCTTAAAGTGAACAAGTGATAAGAAAATTAAATGTTTCCTTGCAATATAACCATATACAAACAAATTTTTAAAAATAATAATGTAATAATGATTTGAATGTCGATATGCCAATATCCATGGGACGACAGGGAATTTTTCGTTGGTTGACTTAAACAAATAATTCCGAAATGAAAAAAAAGTTTCCGAATAATGTTATGCCAATAATAAAAATTTCCATAACTGCTCAAGCATCTGGTAACGAACAGAATAATTTTCGAAGTTGATGTTGGAATGGCCATCACAATTCAATCATTTTTAAAATTGCCTTCCAGCTTTATTAACAATGGGACTTTTAAGCCACTATTACACAACATATTTCATCATTGTTATAAATACTCGAATCCTGCAGTTGATAATCCTTTCAATTTTTGACATAATAATATGCATTGTTGCAATTAATTAATGTATTCATTCGTAAATTTCTGTTGAAAACCAAATGTGTATTTATTTTTATATATTTTTTTATTTCAGTGTTTTCAACGTCCGCAAAAAACAAATCCCAGTTCTCACAAAGCAGTAGTTCGCCCGGTTCACCCATAAGTCATTCGCCGCAGGGTCTGCGCTCTCCATTTGGTAAGTTGCAATCAATCACTGTTATTGTTATTATTTTTATTTTTGTTGTTGTTTTGTTCTTTTGTGATGTGCGGTCGGTCGGTCATACTCTTTTGTGAATTTATTTTTTAATATTATATTTGCAATTGTTGTTGCCCAACTTCGACTCAGCTATGCAACCTAAAAATCCTATTTATGTATTTATTTGAGAATTTTTAATCAAAGATGCGTTTGTGTGTGTCATACACACACATCCACACTCACTCACTCGTCATTGGACGATTTGCACATAGTGGTGTGTGGTATGCATTGCGCATACAAATATTCGTCCTTCCTCTGTATAACCACAGTGTTTGTGAGCGGAACGGATGTTTGAGTATTTTTTATTTGAATATTTAAATTACATCAAAATGAGGTTTATTTTGTGGTCTGGGTCATAAGTTTACCTCTGCATGGCCACACACACAAACACACACATTTCATGTTGTGTGCTATGATATCTGTGGTGGGGGATTTTAGATCGTTCTGTTTTTTTTGCACTTTATATATTGGTACCTTCGTCTTCTTTATCTTTATCTGTTTCTTTATGTATTTGTATTTGTTATGTTTTTTCTCATTACAGCCAATCGTGGTAGCCCGGAGAGTGTTGGCAGTTTATCGCCTGGAAATGATTCTTTAGTTTATGGCGACACAAGCATAGTATCCCCCCAAAAAAGGATACATCGTAGATATTTATGAGATGATATTCTGTAATTTATTTATATTTTATGAGGAAACACTGCCACCAGCAAAAACAACAATATACATACCAAACACTAACAACGTTGTACCACACACATATGTGGGGGCACAGTCATGCATCGTACTTGTTTTTGGTTTCATGTTTTTTCAGCCATTACTCTTCTTCTACTACGTCACCAAGGCCAAGACTGAGGCAGAAACCCATAGACCAAAACAGGCAAGCTAACATCCTAACCATCATCATCACCGTCGTCACCAGCAACGTTTGGTGGTTTTTTATACAACAACATTCAGCAACTACGACATGAGCATAAACAACAAAAACAATAACCACAAAGGAATAAAAAACAACAACAGCAGCAATAACAACAAAGGCAAGAAAAACAATTGTTACCATTCCTGCATCACACAGCCATACATATGAACATGCGAAAGAGTTTGTGTATGTGTGTGTGCGCGAGTGTGTGTTACTTTAACTACTACTACAAAAGACCACCATAGCCAGACAGACATACAAACATTTGGCATAGAGTTAACATATATACCCACATATAGAATACAGAATACGATATATTCATTCATATTGATGTGTACAAAGCTATGGACATGTTGTGTTGTTTAATCCTTCGTTCCCGCACTGCCACTATATATTTGTATATTTTTTTCTACTTCTTTGTAGTTTATGTTTCTTCTAATGAAGAGTGTGCTCCATTGAAAAGACCTCAGGGTGTGCCGAAAACACTGTTGTTTTAAATTTAGAAAAATATGTTGCTTTAAAATATAAAAAAAGTTAGAAACATACTATTTTGAAAGGATTCAGTTTAGGGTATTCAGTTCTGATAATTTATGATTGTATGGATAAGAGCTTTAAAGGAGAACTATATTAAAATCGCGCAAATATATTAGCATTGAATAATTAAATAATATTTTTGGAAAAATGTATCTAATCTACTTGAGATTATTAATATATATTTGTTCTTTTTTAATAAATCCTATTCGGGTTTTATATTCAATAATCTATTTCTATAAATTTAAAATATATTCTCATTCGTAATCTTCGCTTAAAGTTTTTATAAAAAATGTCTTGCAGTAGTTGCAGAATCATTAGCATATTGTTGGATTTATTTTATTTGCCGTTCTAAATTCTTAACATTTCAATTACAATTTTCGCTTAATGAATGTTGTCAGTGTCAGCCACACAATGAATATTTTTATGGATTAGTTTCCCCGTGGAAATAAGGTCTATGCAAAATTCGAATCAAAGCAATTCGGATTTCCAAAGTAAATATCCCCAATTCATTGAATGGTGCAAACGTTTTCATTACATTTTCAGGTAACTTAATCCCATTTATTCCCCATTTATTTAGCAACATTACTTTCGGCACATACCAATAACATAACATAACAGCACACACACATATATACGTTTTTTATAAAAAATGCACACACAAACATATAGTTATTCATATACATATAAAAAATATTGTTAGGAATTGTATTTAAGTTTTAGAACCTTCTTTGTATTCCTCATGCATTCGTTTTCCTTTATTTTGCTTCAACATTATTTTTCTTATTTTAGTCTGTTTTTGTTCATTGATATTTTTGCCCGTTTGGCATGTACACACAGCCACACACACTACTCCCATTTATATGTATATTTTTTTGTTTTGTTATATATCCTTTTTCTCGTTGGGAACTTTATTATTTTGTCTCTCCCACTAAGTACAGCTAAAGAAATGTATCCTTTAATTTACTCGTCTGCTATTTTTCTTACTCCTTTTTTACTTTTACATGACTTGGAAGCATTAGTTTTAAGTTCATTTTCAGTCACTTAACATTTAAGAAATTAACTCTAGACATACTAATTACTAATTGTTTTATTCTAATAAATAAATGAAAAAAAGAACAAAGAAGAAAAACTACAAAATGCATTTTTACATCAATCAAAATTGTTACTAATTGGATTTATTTGGATTCTCATTTAACATTTCATGGGTCGTGTATGTATGTAATCTTACTGGAAATCACGAATTTTGTTAACCGAATTAAAATATCGAATTAAAATATCGGGTAATATACATTTGACATTTGGACGAAGGCCAAAAATATTTATTTTTAACAAAATAAAATTAAAATTTCATTTCCAAAATAATATAAATTCGAGATGAGGTCAAAGTGATTTCAGCGAAAAATTCAGCATATAATTTTGCATGCGAAAAAAAAAACAAAACAAAACAAAAAAGCGTATCAAAGTAGTTTGATCCCAGTTTTGTCGGAATTTACCACTGTCAACTCTCATATTTATTCATATTCCGTAAAGACCAATATTTACCATAAATTGCTAGAACTATTTGAGAAATCCCCTAAAGGAGAAATTCTATATCTAAAGGCTTTATGTTAGTATATTTTTTGCCGGTTTTGATCCATGATCGATGAACTCGGTGCCAACATAATGGACTGGTATAGATGAGTATGTTGACCAGTATAAGTTTAGCACACACATCAATGATTCTGCTGTTCAACTCCGGACACTTAAACGTGTTGAGAATGACAAATAATCTTCTGTTGAACATCAAAATCTTTGCTGTGTTCTCCGCGCTAAAATTAGACAAAATAACCACATCTCCGTGTTCATTACGTTTTAAGTTATATTGTTTGATAATAAAAACACTATGTTGTACTTCTCAAACTCGATTTGATACTATTCTTCATCAGTGTTGCCAAAATTTTGTTGATAAAAAAGTTAGAAAAAATGCTGAACGTTTTCAAAAAGTGCTATAATCACCCCTATTCTGTATGTCGTCGTCGACACGAAACGACGTCGAAGAGAGTCGTCTTTTGCAAATTGGTATTCCCTATGTCGTTGTCGACATTTATCGATAACTATTGAAACATTTTTGATATTCCGTAACAATGTGTGACGACGACGATGTCGAAGATTTCTTCGTCATAGTTTTTGTTGACGACTGAAGCGTTTGAACATTTTTTTTTTTTTTTTGAAATTAAAAAAAAAACGGCCGGACAAGAACAGGATACATCATTTTAGAATCTATTCAATACTTAATGCAAAATAAAGTGTAAATAAAGAAAAATATATGGGATCTATATATAAACCTAACCCGATTTTGACCAATGTCAATAGGACTCGTCTATGTGGAAATAAAATTTCATCCCAATTGGATGGATTTTTTCCAAATTTCATCCCGTTCGGATCATAATGGTGGCATGTAACTTGTTTAAAATAATACATGAATGGAGGGACATGCATAAATCGACTGAAAAATAATTCTATGTACATACTATATGCCCTGTGCCACAGTGCGGTGAAGGATACAAACACATTTTTGCCCAAAAATATGCAACAAAATTTTTGTTTTTATTGATATTATCGATAAATAGTCGACATCGTCGCATGAGTGTTACAGAATACCAAATCAGTGTCGAAGTGATGTCGATGCGAAGTGATGTCGAAAGAGAAACGTCGTCGACAACGACGACGACATACGGAATAGGGGTGAATATATATGGAATAAATTTTGTTTAAATATAATGTGATTTGTATTTCTTTAAACATTATTATACCTTACGCAATAATAAAAACTATTGCTACTATTCCTAGGATGTTTGGTATTGAAACGGCACACCACAATATTCGGTATTTTAAATCTGTTGGACACTTTTGTCAAAATAATTGTAATTTGATATTTTGTTTCTCATTGGGTAAAACATTTCCCTATCAAAAATTATTAATATGAGCGGAATTTTGTGGACTTCATGCACGTTTTTCATCAAAATTGACTATAGTTTGGGTTTTGGAGAATGGCATATAGGCAGAAAATTGTCAAAATTGTTTGTAGATAGTCCTCATATTGAATTACTGCTTTACTTTCGGTATTTTGAAGGATCTTTTTTGTGGACAATTGTCTGCATTGATCTATGTTTGGACATATTCCCCATATAAAGACTCCGTCCTGTTCGCGTAATTTTAAGATTTTTGAAGAAACTTGGGCCCGGCCGAACTTTAATATTTTTAATTGTTTACAGACACTGTATTTCTGTTTTTTTTATTTTTGCATTTTGCATACGGTACTTCATTGTCTTTTGGATTTATATTTTTGGGTTGTGCTTAGGACCTCGCTATCCAAAATTTAATTAATATTGGACTTCAGTCATAATTAATGCAGAAGGATGAGGAAAGGCAGATCGGTACATTCTTCTGCACCGTTTCTCACATAGTAACTCCATGTGAACATCATGTATTCTTGGGGTGTTCTAACACATAATTGAATAAATAAATTATCAATGTTTCCCATATATAATTTTAATAATTTTTTAAAGTTTGTATTCATCCAAATATAGGTTTTAGAGTTGTACAGTTCATGAACGAACTAGTTCAAATGAACGATTCACTTAAAAGACAGATTGAACTAGGTCTTCTTTTTAGTTCATTAAAAGAACGAACTGAAATAATCGTTCCTTTTAGTTTAAATGTGAGCGTTTTACAGACCTAGTTCGATTTGGACTAAATGGAAGCGACACCGATCGAGTTTTATTTTGCATGTGATATCAACAGTGCTTTCATTTAGTAAACACAAATACAAAATATCTTGCCTCTAAATTTATGTTGGCTTTAAAAATCTTTAAAAATCCACACCTAATAGGTCCATAACCTGTTCTAATTTTTTTCTTTTTAATATCCTCGCCATATACGTTCATAGCAAAAAAATCTAAAATAGTTTTTATCCACACATCACAATCTTCCAAGAACACAAACTATCAACTGAACGATTTGGAGAGCGATGAACTATTAAAAGAACAACCGAATTAAAACGACAGCTGAATAAAAGAGCGGCATGCGAACGATTGAACTACTGAACTAGAACACCGAACTAGTTCAGTCAACAGAGCTGAACTAAAAAGAGTGATCAGCTAACTGAACTAGATAGAACAACTCTAATAGGTGTTCTTCAACCCTTCTGCAAAATTTGTTAGTCCTAGACATCATAGGACCATCATGGCGACTTGTTGAAGTCAGCAACCACCTTGGGTTCTCTTTTGACAATTGATAAATCGCGCTTCCACATTTACAAAATACTGCTGATTCAAATGTTAGACTTGTTCAATCACAGCTTTATTTGAATATAAGTATTTCCCAGGTGAAATTAATGTATTTTTTAAAGAGTCAATTGTTATTTTCTCATAATCTCTAAGAGATGCTTTAATTTTTCTCCAATCACTTCATGAAACTTTCCCATTTTCATCTCTCAGTATATCAATTAATGGTGGAACCATTTTAGTAAAATCTTGAATAAGTATTTTGTAGAAGCCCAAAAGACTTAATAGAGAAAACGAAGCTCTATCATGTTGATCGGACTTGAAAAATATAGCCTCTACCTTTTTTTGGGTTAGTGCTGTTTGAGATAATTTTCACCATTTAAACTGAAAATTATGACATTACAACGAAGCTCTCTCATGTTGATTGTGTAATGTACTTCCCCGATTTCCCCAATAATGGTAGTCATTAAGTTTAAGGACTACGGGCTACTATTCAGAGAAACCGATAAGGACTATTGATACGTCCGGAATGCCGAAAAGAAAAGAGACGATGGGAGCCTTTATTTTGCTAGCTAGTCGGTTATGGGGGAGTTCTTGTCCCTCTCCTTCGACATTATGTTGTACAGATTTTTTTATTATAGACTCCCGTGATACTACATTATTACTATTTAAGCTATCATAAAAAAAAACGGTCCAGAGCAGTCAAAACAACAAAATACCCCAGTTTTGACTGAATATGAGAATAGAAAACAAATGACAATGCTCTAAATTTACTGTGTTGGAACCTTCAGATGTTATAAGGTTCATTTCTAACCCACACCAGCCTTTTCCCCCTTTTATTTTTGTAGGGACCCAAAAGAAATATCACCTAACTCATCTCTGCCTTGCAAGAAACAAAATCTTTAAGTTTAGCAATTCATTTTCGTAATTTTTTCACTTTATTTCAACCCATAAGTTTATATATAGACATAAATACTAATACTTAAAATATCCTTAGGAAAATTTAATTCATTTAAGTTTTTTTTTTCTTACGGAGTAAAAAGAATTTTTTACAGAACTTACTAAATCCTAAATTTTAGTAACAAAAAAAAATGATAATTAATTGCAATCTGAACGTTAATCTCGTGTATTTGACCATCCTAAATTTTAATATTTAATACACAGCGTAATAGAAATATTTTTTGTTCGGTTCAACCGAATATTAAAAAAAATGTAACCAAAACTTGATAATGATCACCAACTTAATTATTAACAAGATATGTAAACAAAAGAATATACTATTGTGAATGATCAATGGAAGCTAATGAATAAGAGAAGGAGGGGCAAAATGAACCAAACGGGACTTAGTAAAAAAGAAACCCACGATAATCATTATAAATATGTAACATTTGGCATGTATGTTAAAATGTATGTGCAAAGATGAATGAAAAGAAGGGGAGAACTTCATCGGCATACCTTTCTTATGTCTGAAAACAAAGAGCAATGTCAAATTGGCGATGCCATTTAATTGTTGTTGTGTGTTATTTTTTTATTATTTTATTCTTTGTCTATGAAGTTCTCTCCTTTTTTAGCAAGTGATTGTTTCAATTTAATTTGTTTTACTCACCCCAAATTTGTTGACGACGATGAGGCCTCAGCGGTTTCAACCTTTGGTGGTTATGCTAGATGAAAAACAGGAACTTACAAAAAGACAATGAAACTCAATGCCAAATCTTAGCACATTAGCTGAACAATTTTAAATATTCACAGTCCTTCTGTTATTCATTCACACAATTTGTTTTTTTTTTTAGATTCTATTATATACTTAGATACTATTTTTTTCTTTTTTACCACATTTCTAGTCAATTAATGACCAATTTTTATCCACATGATACTCAATAATTTTTAATGTACACCCAACACACCGTATCTTCATCGGCATCAATTACTGATGGAAGGCGCGAGATTACTAATGTTTTTGGTGAGTGAGCGAAACGCCTGAGGTGTTGGTGTCCGAATGGAGTTCACTTTTCCCCGTCTTTATTGGAATTTGCTTTTGCAAATTTAATTTTTTTTTCTCCTTCTTGGAATTTGCTTTTGCCTATGTCAATAGGGCTTTTGGTTCTAAGAACTGTTTCCTCGTGGAGTTTCTGGGGAAGAACTTAATCCCCGAAATTTATCGATTAGCGATTCCCGGAGATTAAGACAGATTTCTTTCGGGTTTCTTCTTACGAAATTGACTTGATCCAATTTAAGTCAAATTTGGTTTGGGATGCTTCTTGTTTATGGCCAGTATTTAAATCGATGTATTTTCAATTTGGACTGAGTTATGGGTAAACCGGAAGACGGAGATTCTGGTAAACAGTATCCACCGAGAAGGTGGAATGTGTAGATCTGTTCAGATTGGGTTAGTAGTGACCAAAATCTGTAGGAAACCAATTTTGAGGAATTAATGTAAAATTTGAGGAAATGTAGATTTTGTTTATAAAATACCTCCGTCAAAATATATTCCCAAAAATAGTCCTTAATAATTTTGCCACGAAATTGTTTTAATTTTTATGATGTCTTCAAATATTGGTGATAATGAAATATATTAGCTTTTTATGTAAAAGTTTTCGAATTGCAAGTACGTCTTGTTGGTTGGAGCTTCACGTGGAAAAGGAAGTTTCTTTCTTCATAATTTATGAAGTTAGATTGAAGTCGGTCGCTTCATTATTCGATAACACGTTTGGTGTTATCGAAAAAAATACATATTTATGGTTCATACTATGACTAAACTACCTTCTTATACGGGGACGAATGAAATCCAGAAAAATTATTTATATTATTTTTCTGAGGATTTCCTTTCGATAAATATTATTTCGGTGTTATTCTATTTAACAAAATAATTTAAGGTATACCCTAATATCGTTTCATCTCCATTGATTATTCCAAGAGTATTCATCCATACAGCTGCTTTTAGATTCGGAATATCGCATGCGATATTTTCTCTTGGTGAGATAATTATTCACAATGACAAGTTGTTGCTCTGTACTTTCAGTTGCCCTACAAGATATCACTACAAAACTGGATAATATGTCTCCTTGAGAAACATATTAGCCTGAAAAAGATATATTGTAGATGTTTTATATACTTGGATACTATTTTTTTCTTTTTTTTTACCACATTTCTAGTCAATTAATGACCAATTTTTATCCACATGATACTCAATAATTTTTAATGTACACCCAACACACCGTATCTTCATCGGCATCAATTACTGATGGAAGGCGCGAGATTACTAATGTTTTTGGTGAGTGAGCGAAACGCCTGAGGTGTTGGTGTCCGAATGGAGTTCACTTTTCCCCGTCTTTATTGGAATTTGCTTTTGCAAATTTAATTTTTTTTTCTCCTTCTTGGAATTTGCTTTTGCCTATGTCAATAGGGCTTTTGGTTCTAAGAACTGTTTCCTCGTGGAGTTTCTGGGGAAGAACTTAATCCCCGAAATTTATCGATTAGCGATTCCTGGAGATTAAGACAGATTTCTTTCGGGTTTCTTCTTACGAAATTGACTTGATCCAATTTAAGTCAAATTTGGTTTGGGATGCTTCTTGTTTATGGCCAGTATTTAAATCGATGTATTTTCAATTTGGACTGAGTTATGGGTAAACCGGAAGACGGAGATTCTGGTAAACAGTATCCACCGAGAAGGTGGAATGTGTAGATCTGTTCAGATTGGGTTAGTAGTGACCAAAATCTGTAGGAAACCAATTTTGAGGAATTAATGTAAAATTTGAGGAAATGTAGATTTTGTTTATAAAATACCTCCGTCAAAATATATTCCCAAAAATAGTCCTTAATAATTTTGCCACGAAATTGTTTTAATTTTTATGATGTCTTCAAATATTGGTGATAATGAAATATATTAGCTTTTTATGTAAAAGTTTTCGAATTGCAAGTACGTCTTGTTGGTTGGAGCTTCACGTGGAAAAGGAAGTTTCTTTCTTCATAATTTATGAAGTTAGATTGAAGTCGGTCGCTTCATTATTCGATAACACGTTTGGTGTTATCGAAAAAAATACTACCACATATTTATGGTTCATACTATGACTAAACTACCTTCTTATACGGGGACGAATGAAATCCAGAAAAATTATTTATATTATTTTTCTGAGGATTTCCTTTCGATAAATATTATTTCGGTGTTATTCTATTTAACAAAATAATTTAAGGTATACCCTAATATCGTTTCATCTCCATTGATTATTCCAAGAGTATTCATCCATACAGCTGCTTTTAGATTCGGAATATCGCATGCGATATTTTCTCTTGGTGAGATAATTATTCACAATGACAAGTTGTTGCTCTGTACTTTCAGTTGCCCTACAAGATATCACTACAAAACTGGATAATATGTCTCCTTGAGAAACATATTAGCCTGAAAAAGATATATTGTAGATGTTTTTAGGAGATTTATAAAGAAAAAAAAAAACTATTCCCGTAAATCCTTTGCATGAAAAGTTCCCATCACTTTACCTTCTAGATCTTCCAGTATATAATAATGATTTCCTGATTTTTCACGAACACGGGCTTTTACAAAAAGAGGGGCAAACTTGGCATTAAACCTCTTCTCCGTGCTACTCTGTACAAAATTTCTACGCCAAATTTCTTGTCCCACTTTGAAGGCAGAAGGTCGCGTCCTTAAATTGTATCTCGTTTGATTTTGTGTGTAGGCATCCTTTACATGCTTTTGTAGCTCTCGTCTAAGTAATTGCATGTTATCCTCCCGGCTCAGTTTATATGATGGGTCGTCCATCAATTTGAGTCCTTTCAAAACTTGATACTGTGAACCATGTGTAACCATGTCCATTCCGAACAGTACGTGGTATGGTGATGTTTTAATTGTCGTATGGAGGGAATTTCTTAAGCTGCAACTGATTGCACTGAGGTTTTCATCCCATTTGGAGTGGTCATGCTTTAAATAAGATCGTATGCCAGCAAGAATCGAGCGGTTTACTCTCTCCGATGCATTGCTTTGGGGAGAATACAACGCGGTATAAATATGCTTAATACCCAATGACGTAAGGAAGGCATTGATATCGTTTGCCTTGAATTGTGATCCGTTGTCGCTTACAAGGACTTCCGGAACTCCATAGCAATGAAATATTTCTTTTTCTAAATAATCTTTTATAGGGGTGGAACTGAATTTTCTTAGGGGATGCAACCAATGAAATTTGGAAAAGTGATCGAGAACGATCAAAATTCCTATATTTCCTCTTTTGCTGCGAGGATATGGTCCTAACAGATCGACATACATTCGTTGAAATGGTCTTTCTGAGATTGGTTGACAACCCATTTCCGGCTTCATGACGAAATTAGGCGCTTTGGAAGCTTTACAAGTATCGCAGTTCCGTATAAAGTCCCTCACCTCACGAACAAGACCGGGCCAGAAAAACAATCGCTTTAGAAGTTGTATTGTTTTGGATATACCTCCATGAGCCACGACAGGTGAATTATGAAATCGCCGAATCAAATCAGCTCTGAGACCATCAGGAACCCATAGCTTCCAGCATTTTTGTTCGTTTTCTTCTATCCCATCGTAGTGATGGGTTCTGATGTAGACAAATTGATCAACAATCTGGATATCAGGATATTTCTCTGGGTTAGACTTGATTTTGTTTCGTAGACTAACATATTCAGGACTTTCGAATAGGGGCGATTGTAAATTTATCTCTGGCTGTTCTACTTGTAGCTCGGCTACCTCTTCATTATACATTCGAGAAAGCGCATCAGGAACAACATTTTCCTTTCCCTTTCGATGGCTTATTGAAAATTTGAAAGCTTGCAATTTGAGAATCCATCGTGCTAACCTTCCCGAAAGATTTGGCTGTCTCATGAGCCATACAAGACTCGAGTGATCTGTGATCACTTCGAATTCTTGTAGCTCAAGATAACATCGAAATCTTTGGATAGCTTCCACAGCGGCTAAGCATTCTCGCTCTGTTACGCTATAATTTCTTTGAGCGGAATTGAGCTTCTTGCTAAAGAAAGCTATAGGTTTCTCATGCCCTAGGTCGTCTAATTGGACCAATACCGCGCCTATGCCGTAGTTGCTTGCATCACATTGTAGGTAGAACTTCTTAGTAAAATCCGGGTTCGTAAGAATGGGAGCAGAAGACAAAAGGGATTTTATTTTCTCGAATCCCTCTTGAGCCTCAGAAGTCCATACAAATTTCTTTTTGTTTGAAATCGTCTCAGTTACCGGGAAAACTATTGTTGAAAAATTCTCAATAAAACGTCTATACCATCCGGCGATTCCTAGGAATCCTCTAACCTGCCGGATCGTTTTTGGTATAGGCCAGTTCAAAATCGAACTAATCTTTTCTGGATCAGTTGTAATTCCGCCGTCTCCAATCACGTAACCCAGGTATTTAACCCGAGTAACGCAAAAGTGACTTTTGGAGATGTTTAAGGTAAGGTTGGCCTTTCGGAACTGTTCAGCTATGCGCACTAGGACAGCCAGATGATGCGTAAACGTGTCAGAAACGATGATAAGATCATCAAGATAGCCGAACACACACATCCTTAAATCCGGAGGGATTAATTCATCCATTAATCTGCACATCGTTTGCGGTGCATTGCACAGTCCAAATGGCATGACCACAAACTGGTAGAGTGGTCTACCAGGGACTGTGAATGCAGTGATGCTTTTTGCTTCGTCCGAGAGGCCAATTTGCCAGTAGGCATCCTTAAGGTCCAATTTTGAAATAATGTTCGCCTTGGGTAATCTCGCAAATATGCCTTCAATGGATGGTAAGGGATACGCATCCTTTTTAGTTACGGCGTTTATTTTTCTTGCGTCAAGGCACAGACGAAGTTTGTTGGGCTTAATAACTAGTCGCATGGGCGAACTCCACGGTGAATTGGACTTCTCAATAACACCCAGGGACAACATTCTATCTACTTCTTGGTACATTAGTTTCTCCACTGCGGGAGAAACTGGGTAGAAACGCTGTTTGATTGGCTTTGCATTGGCAACATCTATATCATGTTTTATCAATGCAGTTCTTCCCAGACCTTCAGTTGCAAAATTGGGAAACAGAGATATAACAGTGTTTAGCTGTTGACGCTCAAAGCCACTTAAGGGGTATGAACAGGGATCTGCGTTGATTTCTTTCAAATTGTCTGAATTTACATGTTTAGCCGGCTGAGAATCAGAAGGACTGAGAGTGAAAATCGATTTGTCAACTAGATCAGCAGAGTTGATTATATTCGGTATCAAGTTAAAACTCCTACAAAAGTCGATGCCTAAAATTAACCTCTGTGATATAGTAGGTATTATAAACAAGTGTATATTCTGTATTTTATTTTGGAATGCAACATCAACCTCTAACCACCCAATGACTTTTTGAGAGACACCATCTGCTGTTCGTACCTGGGATTTACATTTGTGGAAGTTGTTAAATTTCGAAAAGTTTTCATTAGCAAAATCTCCACCTATGCAGCTAATGCTGGCTCCCGTATCCAATAGACCATACTCCACAAAGTTTAGGAAGGAAACTTTTGCGTAATATCGTTGGTCTTTGGTGTTGTTAACAATGGCTGAAACTAGAAATTTCGAACAAGTTTTTAGTGTCTTGTAGTATCTTTTCAATCTAAGAGTGGATCGCTTTGGTTTAGCTACGGCAATTTCCGAAATTTGGGCGTTGAACAAAATTTGTTGACGTTTCTGCTGATATATTTCCCAACGCTTATGGTACGGCAAAGTTGGGAATGGAATTTTATTACAATTCTGACACTCTTCATTCGATGAGAGAACAAAATCCCTTCTCAAAATTTCTATCTTCTTATGGTCAGATATTTGCGAATCAATGCATTTTAAATTACAATTTGTGGTCAATGTTTGGGTTTCGGCTAGTTCACATTCAGGGTTATTATCTGGGTTTAGAGTTATGGTATCATCCGGTACAGTATTTAAGGTATTAGTTTCTTTATCAGCTATGTCGTTTCTTCGCCCACCATTGGGCTTTGAAAGTTTTTTTGTTTACGAGAGGCACATTTTCGACATTGAGGCTTATAAATTGCTTTTGCCCCACATCCATAGCAAAAGACTGATCGTTGTTCTAAACAATCTTGCCAGTGGTGTCCTGGCAGATCACAATTCCAGCACCGAGGGGGTTCGTTTTGCTGAATGGCATTAATTGCATCAGAAACTTCATCAGAACTCACCTCGGATGCTTCAATATGAGAGTCAATTTCTGATATTTGCTTTCGAGGGACAAATGTATTATTAGAGTTCTTAGCAGAGAAGTTTCGACGAACGTATTCATCATTTAATAAACCCTCCCTCATTTGTACTAACTTGCGTAAGTGGGGAATGCTATTGATCGGCACATACAACAACTCATGACGAATATCGGGTCTTAGGTTTCTAGTAACAATCTCTATTAATTCCATCTCGGATAGTGGTGAGGGCAAACGATCCATTATGGTGGACACCGCTTCTAAAAATGAATCAAATGACTCCCCTGGCCTTTGTTTGCGGTTCCTCATTTCCTCACGTATGTCAAAAGTTGATTTGTAATCCTTATATTGCAGTTTAAATGCATCGCAGAAGTCGTCCCATTCTATGCTACCAACCTGCCTATGGTATCTCCAAAACCAGGTTTGGGCTTTCCCTGTTAAAAGGATTGGCAAGTTTTTACAAATTAAGGAGAAGTCTCCATTAAAATTGTCATTCGTAAGAATTCGCACACGGTACAAGAATTCCTCAACGTGCATATTTGAAGACCCATCAAAAGTTATACCCCAATTTCGTATAACTGAAGTTATTTTATCAAAATGAAGATTGGGGGTGTTGGTGGAATATCCATTGCCATTTGAACCTTGCAGTGGAGGAGTAAGACCTGGAATCGGTTGATTATTATTGGTATCCTCTGCTGAGTTATTATAAGAAGTATTCCTCCGAGGACTAGCAGATGCGACGTTAGTTAGATTTATGTTTTTTAGTACTCTTGTGAGATTAATCTCAATTAACCTATTTATTTCATTATAGTCCACTGCTGGAGCCGTGTTAGCTGAAGGAAAATGTTCATTGAAATAATTGTCTTGCCTTCTTGGATTTCGATTCGGAGATGGAAAATCAAGGGTATCGTTAGGAAGTAAATCCGTTTGAGGGTTTGGAAACAAGTTGCGAACTTGGCTTCTTGTGTTATAGTGTTTAGCCATAGCTCCTCTAGGTCTACCTTTCCCTTTGGTAGTATTTGTTGGATTTATAGTTCTCAATTGAGAAAGATTGCATGGAACTTTGCAAATTGGACAAACACTATCAGTTGATAAATAAGTTTCAATACAAGATTGATGAAATTTATGATGGCAATTCGATATGAACAATATTGTTGTCTGATCGCTCATTACCTCATTGCAGATATAACAAAATGTATGCACTCCGCTACTAGCCTTATGGACACTTGGAGAGGAAGGGTAGCTTTGTACTTGGTCTGGTATTATTTGACTTTGGTCAGCAACAATTACTTGACCTTGCTTTGGTGCTTGACCCTGGATTGGGTCTAAGTCAGACGACGCAGTAGGAGAATGTTGAATAGGCATTTCAGCTTATTTAATGATTTTCAACAATAATAAAATGTGTATGTACATATATATATATATATATATATTATATAAATATTGTTTTCTAATTTATATGAGGCGTTAGGTTTCTTGCTAAGGTTTGAAGAATTAGGTTGATAAATGTAATTTAGAGCAAGTAGGAAACAAATACTGGTCTATTGCTTCGAGATATTAGTATGGGTTAACAGACCTAACAAATAAGCAACAAACCCACTATAGATGGTATACTACGAACCCACATCTAACCTAAGAATTTGAGGATGTTTATTAGCGATTCGCCAAACAAACATAATCCTAACAATCAATTAGGGCGGATAACTAAGTAACTTATACATTTAAATGCAATTCATACCAAATCTCCTAGAAACTCACTATATTGAAATTGTAATTAATCTTCCCGAAAAGATGGAATAAAGATGTTATCGGTAGGTTAACTCGACAGGATATCACTCAAGTTCCTAAATCCAAGATAAGTCATTAAACCATATTTCAAAGAAACCTTAATCGACCATAACAACATAGAGCAGTTTCGAAAAATAGTTTGAAATTTAAAAGAATTACAATTCACTAGTTCGGAACCAAAATTTCACCAAATATTGGATCAATTTTGGCCCCACGTTGGGCGCCATTTCTGTAATGTACTTCCCCGATTTCCCCAATAATGGTAGTCATTAAGTTTAAGGACTACGGGCTACTATTCAGAGAAACCGATAAGGACTATTGATACGTCCGGAATGCCGAAAAGAAAAGAGACGATGGGAGCCTTTATTTTGCTAGCTAGTCGGTTATGGGGGAGTTCTTGTCCCTCTCCTTCGACATTATGTTGTACAGATTTTTTTATTATAGACTCCCGTGATACTACATTATTACTATTTAAGCTATCATAAAAAAAAACGGTCCAGAGCAGTCAAAACAACAAAATACCCCAGTTTTGACTGAATATGAGAATAGAAAACAAATGACAATGCTCTAAATTTACTGTGTTGGAACCTTCAGATGTTATAAGGTTCATCTCTAACCCACACCAGCCTTTTCCCCCTTTTATTTTTGTAGGGACCCAAAAGAAATATCACCTAACTCATCTCTGCCTTGCAAGAAACAAAATCTTTAAGTTTAGCAATTCATTTTCGTAATTTTTCACTTTATTTCAACCCATAAGTTTATATATAGACATAAATACTAATACTTAAAATATCCTTAGGAAAATTTAATTCATTTAAGTTTTTTTTTTTTCTTACGGAGTAAAAAGAATTTTTTACAGAACTTACTAAATCCTAAATTTTAGTAACAAAAAAAAAAAAAAAATGATAATTAATTGCAATCTGAACGTTAATCTCGTGTATTTGACCATCCTAAATTTTAATATTTAATACACAGCGTAATAGAAATATTTTTTGTTCGGTTCAACCGAATATTAAAAAAAATGTAACCAAAACTTGATAATGATCACCAACTTAATTATTAACAAGATATGTAAACAAAAGAATATACTATTGTGAATGATCAATGGAAGCTAATGAATAAGAGAAGGAGGGGCAAAATGAACCAAACGGGACTTAGTAAAAAAGAAACCCACGATAATCATTATAAATATGTAACATTTGGCATGTATGTTAAAATGTATGTGCAAAGATGAATGAAAAGAAGGGGAGAACTTCATCGGCATACCTTTCTTATGTCTGAAAACAAAGAGCAATGTCAAATTGGCGATGCCATTTAATTGTTGTTGTGTGTTATTTTTTTATTATTTTATTCTTTGTCTATGAAGTTCTCTCCTTTTTTAGCAAGTGATTGTTTCAATTTAATTTGTTTTACTCACCCCAAATTTGTTGACGACGATGAGGCCTCAGCGGTTTCAACCTTTGGTGGTTATGCTAGATGAAAAACAGGAACTTACAAAAAGACAATGAAACTCAATGCCAAATCTTAGCACATTAGCTGAACAATTTTAAATATTCACAGTCCTTCTGTTATTCATTCACACAATTTGTTTTTTTTTTTTTAGATTCTATTATATACTTGGATACTATTTTTTTCTTTTTTTTTTTTACCACATTTCTAGTCAATTAATGACCAATTTTTATCCACATGATACTCAATAATTTTTAATGTACACCCAACACACCGTATCTTCATCGGCATCAATTACTGATGGAAGGCGCGAGATTACTAATGTTTTTGGTGAGTGAGCGAAACGCCTGAGGTGTTGGTGTCCGAATGGAGTTCACTTTTCCCCGTCTTTATTGGAATTTGCTTTTGCAAATTTAATTTTTTTTTCTCCTTCTTGGAATTTGCTTTTGCCTATGTCAATAGGGCTTTTGGTTCTAAGAACTGTTTCCTCGTGGAGTTTCTGGGGAAGAACTTAATCCCCGAAATTTATCGATTAGCGATTCCTGGAGATTAAGACAGATTTCTTTCGGGTTTCTTCTTACGAAATTGACTTGATCCAATTTAAGTCAAATTTGGTTTGGGATGCTTCTTGTTTATGGCCAGTATTTAAATCGATGTATTTTTAATTTGGACTGAGTTATGGGTAAACCGGAAGACGGAGATTCTGGTAAACAGTATCCACCGAGAAGGTGGAATGTGTAGATCTGTTCAGATTGGGTTAGTAGTGACCAAAATCTGTAGGAAACCAATTTTGAGGAATTAATGTAAAATTTGAGGAAATGTAGATTTTGTTTATAAAATACCTCCGTCAAAATATATTCCCAAAAATAGTCCTTAATAATTTTGCCACGAAATTGTTTTAATTTTTATGATGTCTTCAAATATTGGTGATAATGAAATATATTAGCTTTTTATGTAAAAGTTTTCGAATTGCAAGTACGTCTTGTTGGTTGGAGCTTCACGTGGAAAAGGAAGTTTCTTTCTTCATAATTTATGAAGTTAGATTGAAGTCGGTCGCTTCATTATTCGATAACACGTTTGGTGTTATCGAAAAAAATACTACCACATATTTATGGTTCATACTATGACTAAACTACCTTCTTATACGGGGACGAATGAAATCCAGAAAAATTATTTATATTATTTTTCTGAGGATTTCCTTTCGATAAATATTATTTCGGTGTTATTCTATTTAACAAAATAATTTAAGGTATACCCTAATATCGTTTCATCTCCATTGATTATTCCAAGAGTATTCATCCATACAGCTGCTTTTAGATTCGGAATATCGCATGCGATATTTTCTCTTGGTGAGATAATTATTCACAATGACAAGTTGTTGCTCTGTACTTTCAGTTGATCCACGCGGAATTTTAATAGTTTATTTTGTAGCATTCTATGCATATTACATGTTTGAATTTTTGGGCATGTTTCATGACATACGGAATTTTAATAGTTTATGTAGCCTATCTTTCAGGGCATGTCATGACATACATCACCAACATCTGTTCAGCGGTTTTTGCGTCTATCGGTAACATACAAACAAACAAATTTTTTTCTATTTTATATATATCGATTGAACAAGGAATAATGTAAAAATAAAATATATTTGGTTTTGTTTATTATTGATTATCATTTTCGTTTAAAAATAAAAAACAAGAATCATCATAAAGTTTGTTAATCCGGTAAAAATGCACATGCCGTTTTACTTATTCTGACAAACTAATATTTGAACGATTTTACAGTTCACATCATAAAAAAAACATTTTTAGAAAACGATTAATGGTATTTTCGTGGTTCGGTCCAGAGAAGATTGGCCAAGATCACGTAAAATTTGTCAACAGAAATATGTTACAACCGAATTAAAATAAATGAAACGGAAGGATGGAACCGAATAAATAGTTCGTTATAAAAATGTTCGCTATATCCGTAGCTTGTTATAAGTGTAAAGATTTGTATGAAAATATGTCTTAAAGATCGTTATATCCGGTGTTCGTTATAACCGTACTCGACTGCATTAAATACTATATATTACAATTAAGAAATTCGTAATATGTTTGTATTTTATATAATTATTAATTTATATATTAATTCAACTTTACAAACAAAGAAAATAAAAACGAGAAACTAAACGTATGATGATGAAATTAAATGAATAATAATAAAAATAACGAATTCAAATTAAAATTATAAGTCTGATTTGTTTGTTTACTTTTGCAGAACCTTTCACCAGAATGTTTTTATACATAACAAAGTGGTAAATGTTTACAAACCCCCACAAGCCAAAAAAGTGACAGTCCAAACTGATACTCGCCTTTAGTTGTTTTGATAAATATTTATTGATTTATAAAAGTTCTAGAAATTTATATTGGAAAACAGGAAATTGAAGTAGGCATATATTGTACTTAAATATTCGTTGATTTTATGTGGAAATTATAAACATCCGTCAAAAATGCAAAAAAAAAATTATACGTATAATGTTAATTTGAGCAATGAAATTATTTCATACATTTTATTAACATATAAACTTTTTAATAAGACGTATAACATGTGAACACATAGTTTAAACGTTATGTTTTATAAATTAATATAAAACAAGTCTATTTGTAATATGTTTTTTTATTTTAAATAAATAGGTTTGATTTTAGTTCAGTACAATAAATGTATTTTAGTAACAATAAATTTAATTAAAATTACATTTATAAAAGGTCTAAATTAGAGAAAATTTTTTTTTATTATAATTATAAAGGTATTTATATTATTGTCAAAATAAAAAAATAATAATTTATTTATTGTCTGTGATGAAAACTACAAGTTTACAGTAGTCGATATAGGGACATAGGGTTCTCAAAGTGATGGTTTTCAAAATTTTCAAAATCTTTAGCGATTTTACTGTTATTTTCTATTACATTGCTTTTAATTATTTTTTGGTTCGGTCAATGAAGTTTCCCGTCAAATTTGTAGCTCTCTACAACTTAAATTTTACACTAATATCGAAAAAATGTACTTAACGTGTCTTTACTTTTGCAACTCACTCTTTTAGTTTAATTTCAAAACTTAACATTGTCTATCTTTAGTATATCTTTATCACTACTAGATGACATACCAGAATCTAGTTAATTAAACAATCGTCCACGAATATATTCTACATACACTTTTACGAAAGGTTGTTTCCATTTTCCCGGGAAATTATATGGGAAAATCCGGGGAATATCGGTGTCAAAAAATCTGGAAATCTAGGGAATACTTATAATGCAACCGTTAAAAATTTATTTATTGTCTAAAACTAGCTTTTGACAACGTATCGGTATCTTAGTAAATACTACAATTTTCACACTTATTTTAACAAAATCACAATAAAAAATATCTTGATTCGCTCATGGCGGAAGCTATGAATCGACTACAACGGTGTTAATTTAATACTATATATATATATATATATATATATATTTAGATTCCACTATTAAAATGAGTCTGTGCCTCACAAGTTGTATTGACAAAACTTTGTTGATAAAAAATGCTAGATTTTGTTTAAAAAAGTGCTAGTGTTAAAAAATTTAGACAAGTGCCAAATAAAAGTGCTATAAATTGTATGAGAGAAATTAGTAGAATTAGCGGTAATTTGGATTGGATTTTGGATTCTCATTAGGTTAAAATTTTATTACCAAAAATGATCAATGTGGTTCTATATTTCTAGAGAATGGAATTTTGGGGACGTTGGGTACGATTTTCTATCAAATGTACTATATATATTTTGGAATTTTTGATTTTAATTGAGTGTCACTAAAAAGTATTAATACAAGCTTATGTGGAGTTTTAGAAAATGACATATATGCAGAAAATTGTCAAGGTGAGTCATACATGAGCTTTGTCAAATTTCATTCAATTCGAATCAAAAAAGCAACCTGTACTTTGTTTACAATTTAACATGGACAGACAGACGGACGGACATACATAAATCGACTCCGAAAGTGGTTCCTTGTCTTGAACAGGCTTGGGTTCTTCGTACTTTGTTTACAATTTAACATGGACAGACAGACGGACGGACATACATAAATCGACTCCGAAAGTGGTTCCTTGTCTTGAACAGGCTTGGGTTCTTCGTATGTGAAGATTAAATCCACACTCATCAATCAATATTAATTTTTCTCCTTGTTGGGGTATCCATTTTGTAAAGTCTTGCGCATATTTTTGTCTCAAGTCTAATGTTCTGGAGTCATACTTTCGTTCTATTTCAATAGAGGCCATCTTAAACGTAATTTTTAATTTCCGTAATCCATATTCTATGCAGCTTGTGGAAATATTTATATCATTTTCTCTCAACAGTTTAGTTTTTATGCCTTTGAGGGTAATTCCAGGTTGACTTTCTATATAGAACTCGATCAGACTTAAAACTTGTGGTGTCAACAACTTAGTTCTATTTCCTCCACGCTTATTTTCCTTCAATGTTTGTTTGTAATTACTACAAGAGCACACATTGTGTTGCCTACGGTCAGAGGTCGTAATGTCACTATAATTGCAGCAATAAACAATGCGGGAGTTGTACATCACAAATGCAGACACATTTAAATTATTTATAGAAATTTTTTTGAGAAAATCAATCCAGAGTTGGAAAATAACGCTCAAATACACAAGCGACATGACATAAAAAATTTGATCGAATCCAAAAGATGCAACCTTAAATTCTTACCGCTTTATTCTCCAATGCTAAATCCAATTGAAAATGCATTTTCAAAAATAAAATTATGTGCAAGAGCTGAGCTGTGTGACGTTTCAATGGAACATAACATTGTTGATGTAATCGAGCTAAGTATTCAAAAGCTTACTCGGCAAGATTGTTCTAACTACGTTATGGACATGGTTCTGAAAATCCCACAAGCTGCAAGTCGGGAACCCCTTCATTAAGATAAGCAGTTACCTTATCATCAACAATTTATTAAGTCAAATATGTATTTCGCATTTAGGACCGGATATTCAATTCTTGTTCTTAAATATTTATTTATTAAAATGTCAAGAAATACCCCAGTTTGCATTACTATTTATTTATTTTATATATTAAATGAAATCGCACCGAATTAAAGAATATGTATGTTAATTACATAGCCAACTATATTTGTTAATGTTCTTTGATTTAATTTTCAAATATTGGTTTAAAATTACTGCAAATATTATATTTCCTTAGATAAGAATAAAGGTTTCATTTCAATTGTAAAAGGTTTCATTTAATTTGGAAAAGGTTTCATTTAATTTGGAAAAGGTTTCATTTAATTTGGAAAAGGTTTCATTTAATTTGTAAAAGGTTTCATTTAATCTGGAAATGCTATATGTGGGAGCTATATCTAAATCTAAACCGATTTTCTCTCATTTCAATAGGGTTCGACCTTGTGCCAAATTTCATCCAAATCGAATCATAAATGAGAACTGTACTTTGTTCACAAAAACACATGGACGCACAGGAGGACATGCATAAATCGACTCAGAAAGTGATTATATGCATATTCTCAAAAGTAACCAAGGGTCTACCTCGACTCCTTTTGCTGTTACAAACATATGCATAAATACATAACACCCTGTTCCACAGTGTGGTGAAGGGTATAATGATTATGCTAAATTTCAATTCAATTTCAATTTATTTCATAAACGAGAATCTAGCCCAAAGGGCCAAAAGCGATTCAAAAAACAACAAAAAATAAACTACTCCAAAAGCTTAAAACTAACAGTGTATTAGCTTAATGATAACTTAACGTCTATTCAGTTGGAGGGGTTCAGAACCATTGTACTTCAAAAACATTTTTATTATTATTATTATTCCATTATTTGATGTAGCGACCTATCACATAGGGCAAAGGACTTCAATATTATATCTACTCTCAACCACTAAATTCAATTTACAGGTTCAAATATCTTATTATTATATCACAATTATCAATAAAAAAATATAATTTATTATAGTTATATTTATTTAAATGTTGAAATCAGTTATGCAATAAAAACACAAACAAATAAGCAAAACCCATGAATTTAAGATGAATTGAGGTTGAAGTAATCGTATAAATGAGTTCGATAACATTTTAAGGAAGAGTTAAAAGTTTTAAGAGAAGGCGGTAAGGTGTTAAAAATTCTAGCAATTCGTACAAAAAAGGCTTTTTCCAATAAAGGACACAAACGCGGAACAAGTATTTGTATGTTTCTAACAGATCTAGAAAACATAAACAAATCAACTACAGAGGAAGGAGTCTGCAACTTAAATACCTTATAGAACAACAACATTGACCTTAAACTCACAAAACTTTCAAAGGTACAACCGAGGAACTCTTTAACGTAAGGAGAAATGTGATCACGACGTTCAACACAATATACATATCGCATAACCCTATGGAACAAGAGTTTAATTTTACGTAATACATATCCACAACAACCCCCAAAAATCTCAATACAATACAAAAAATTTGGCATAATCAATGCATGGGCCAATTGAATTCTAATGCTCTTAGGTGGAGCCATATCCAAAGAGTACAACTTTCTTAAAATAAAGTTTACCTTGGACACCAAAGAATTAACATGCACATCAAACACCAAACTACTATCAAGAAACAAACCAAGACATTTCATAGAGCTTACAACATTTATAGAATTATTATAAATGGAAACATTTACTGAATTCTCTTGCAAATTCCCAAAAAACATAGCTTTACTCTTTCGTGTATTAATTGAGAGTCCGTTAGCAGATAACCACGTTACTAACACATTGATATTAAAATGTATAGAGGACTGCAAAACATCTAAAAACACATATTCTCCTTTAAACAAAATCTGCAAGTCATCAGCAAATGCAAATGACATACAGCTCCTACTACTAATACAACTTAGCAAATCATTAACATACATAACAAACAATAGAGGCCCAAGTACAGACCCCTGGGGTACACCACTACTCACAGGGAGCATTCCAGAAACAACATTCCTACAACAAACATACTGCTTCCTTCCAAACAAATACGACGAAATAAGCTTACAAGCTGAGGACGAAAAATTGAACAAACGATGCAATTTTCTGATTAAATTAGCGTGATTAATTTTGTCAAAGGCTTTCTCTAAGTCTACTGACAACAACACACAACAACCTCCCGCACCAACAGTCTTCCTTATATTGTCAGTCAATCCAACAAGAAGAGATGCAGTGCCGCGATTACTCCTAAATCCATACTGGCTCTCATGTAATAGAGAATTTTCACCAATATAAACTAGCATTTGATCTTTCATGACATACTCAACCATTTTAGAAAGAATCGGCATTATAGATATAGGCCTATACTCACTGGAATCACCATTCTTTTTTTGAATAGGCACTATTTTTGCAATTTTCCACATCTCTGGAAACACAGACATTGTTAACATAGAATTGACAACGTGCAACAAAAATTGACCAACAAGGGGAAAAACAAGCTTAACATTCTTTTTTTGTGAAATCATATATCTAGTGGACAATGCCATACTTTTCCTACTAAAAATAGTTGTTTTTATAAATAAAACAAAAAATAATTGTTTTTAAATCAATGGAAGAAGTGTCAATCTATATAACAACAAAAAGACACAGAACTTACGAAGAAAACGAAAGGAAAATTGTACGTTTTTATTTACAATTCAATGGTATCATATTTTGAATCGATTGTATTTCTTTGTATAAAAAGCTGAAAAAATGATTTAGATTTTTTGGCTTTTACAATAAAAATGAATTGACTATAACATCAGTCGTTACGGCAATTGTAATAAAAATTATGTTTTCTATATTAAAATAAAGATAGGATTCTGAAAGTATCTGTGTCAGAAGACCATTATTATCAATGAGTAAAGCATTTAAAAAGTTATAAATCATTTAACAAGCGCGTATTTAAGAAGATAATGAGTAGTATTTATGTCCTATGTCTGTACTTTGTAAGATTGGCTATAAAAAGTGGACAACATTTTCTGTTGATAATCCGAATTTCTAACTTTAATATTCCTATTATAAAAATAAAAGAAAGCTAAATTATTTTACTTCCCATTTTATGATTTGACTCTAGTTATAATTCAGCATCTCGAAAAACTTTAAAGGCTTTGTAATTGCCAAAATTCAGATTCTCGTCACATCTCGTTAAAAGTTTGTTTTAGATATTTCCAAGATATCTGATGGTAATAGATATGGAGGAAGAAGAAGAACCATTTGGCAATTTCGAAAGCGTTAAGCTTTTTAAAATATATAAGATGTTGTTAGTTTTACCACAGCGAATTTGAACAAACTTTAACGAGATATTTCATATTGAAATATGAAATACAGTAGAAGCGAACAGAAGTATAAAAACTGCAATAAACGTTTTTTGTAGCAAGGTTAAGAAAATTGTTCTGCATTAATGGTGGTATAAGGAATCTACTATTAAAATGGGGTCAACAACGTTGTAGTCGTATTAGTTAACATCAAACACATTCTCATTAAACACAGTTATTGTAATCATAATGCAATTCCGCGAGAGCCACTCAACTTTAATCATTCCCATGCCAACAAGGCATATCAAGTTGTAGCACCAGGCGATGCCTGGATTTATGTTACATTGAGGGAAATGCAGCCTAAATTAAGTTATATTATGAACAAAATTTTACAATACATTGTGTCCAAATTTTGATGTGCAAATACCACGTCCGCCATTTTTTAAAAAATAAAAAGTGTAAATACATTATTATTTTATTTGTAATACGTGTTTGTGTAGAATTTTATAACCAGTTGTAATACAGCTTCTTCATACTGTTAGCACGTATAAAGAAGTTGCAAAATGTTTGCTAAGATGATGTGAAGTTATTTGATGGCAGACTGTAACTTTATCTTGATATTTTATTCCCTACGGTAAAGCTAAAGTTGTTCGCAACTTTCGTCGTACAATTACAATGTTACAAACAACGCGTACATGAACAGGGCGTATTGTTCAAGAATGCCACCACAGTTACTATAAAATGTCGCATCAAAAACGATTTTCTGTTTTATTTACTTCTACTTGTCATACGAAGGCTTATACCAATATGTATGTACTAATCTCGAACATTTATTAAATTTTGGAACAGTTTACTTTTAGGAAATGTTTATACAAACTTTATGTAGATCAATAATGAAAATGCGAATAGTTATATATAGTTATATTTTATTCCTATTGAGATCTTAAAAGAAATGAAGAAATTAGTAAGAATGCTTGTATCTGATATGTCACATAACGATTTAGCATTATCAGTTCACGTACTACGTGTATCGTGTACAAACCCCTTCGTCTCTGAGCCACGGATTTTTACTTTTTATTGTGCTATTGAATTTATTTCGGATCAGTTTTCATAGCTGAAACATACTTAATCAAAAGTCTACACAGTAATTTTTATTTTCCTGCCTTGTACTTTCGTATCTTTAATATTTCGTATCCGTGCACAAATCATACTTGCACAACATTTGAGATAACTGCGCCGAATTCATCGCAAAACACACGACTTTTTTTAATTTCTCCCTTATTTAAATTTTATTTAATTGAGCTGCTGTGAATGTGCAGAAAAAGGGATATTATATTTTTGGAAGGACGAACATTTTCGTTGATTAGGTTCCCTTCAGATACTACGAAATTTGAAATATCAGTCTCTTCGGGGGGAATTCATAATATGACGACTATGTTAGATGAACTTATATGTATTTTATTTATATATATTAAAAATGCATTTATTTATTAAAAAATATATACAAAAATATTCGAAAATTAAAAATTCTGATAAAAATTTACTAAAACTCTAGCGGGCCCGACAAACGTTGTCTTGGCCATTTTAGATTTGTTTGTATATCCTATATCATAAGGTGGAGTGCACACATAAAGAGACAGTACAGTACTGAATATCTACAATTTGATGTTTATGAGCGAGTCTTGTTGCTATTTTTGCATTCAAAGTTTCGGTCAATATACATTTATTAATATTTGAATTTTTGGAAAAAAATTTAATAAACTTATATGCACATATAAGTTTGACTTTCGGAATTAATTACATTTTCCCAATATATTTATAAGACTTCCTCATATCGGTAGTCCAATGTTAAGTTAGCTTTTTTACCCTTCACAATTTAATATAGTGCTTTGAAATTTGCACATGCATTACTACTACTCCTATTGTTCACTTTTTATGGTAGATCCAACGATACCCCAATATGATAAAGAATTGTTTCTAATTTAATATTAGAGATATGTATTGAGCAAAAAATCTCACTACATATATAATAGTACTTCGCATTTTTTGATGCTGTGGGGGATTTGGGCGTGTTTTTAAATATAATTTGGCATTCGGTTTTTTATTTGGTAGAATTAATCCTACTAAACACTATCAATATTGGTCAATTCTTAGATTAGCTTGAATATGATGTTACCCACAATATTCGGTATTTTGGGGAGTTTGGTCCAGTGGCTGTAATTTTTTATTTCGGATGATCAAAACCTCTTAACAAAAATTATCAATATGGGCCAAGATTTCAGTTAGCCCCCATATAATAACATCGCCCATTGTTTGGTATTTTCTCATGTGGTGTCAAATATTCCTACCAAAAAATAATATATATCCGTTCCCATAAGTCATTCCGGAATATTGTGGAAATTTTGATATAGTCCCTGCATATAGGTTCCCCATTTTCGGTATTACAATGACTTTGACCGAATTTTCCTTTAAAGTTTGACATAAGGGAATCCTGTGAATGAAAAACTTATTCCCAGAAATTGTGCACTATAGCTTAACGTTTTTAAAAAACGCCACACATATTTCCCGTTTAATTTTCGGTATGTTAAAGTTCTTAACCCGTTTTACAACCTGAGTGTAGTTTTGAACATTATTTTTTCAAAGAACGAACAACGTACTACCACACAATGTTGTATATATCGGTAGTTGACATATTGAGGTATTTGTAATTTTATAGTTACATCTTCAATTTTTATAATAACTGTTTTTGGTGGAGTTTTTTTAAGTTTGCTGTTGTTTGATAGTGGATCTCTTTCCATTTGAGATTAGTTATATAATTTTGCAAAGAAAATATAATTGTAAATTAGTTTTCTCTGTGGTACACATTTTTGGATATATTCGAGGCGTTGTGTTTATAAGTTCAAGAACATTGACCAACGATTAGGCGTATAACCACCTGATTTGATATTTCCCGTGGCAAAGCAACATTTTAGGTACTTTAAGGAATTTTTAAGAAAAATAATCTAGGACTGTAAGTTAGAATCACAAATCTATTCCGAATATCTTCTGATTTTCATCCTTGCGATTGTCCCAAAATTCACGTACAATTTATGGACAGCGTGTAGGGGAGAAGGGGCACCTTTGAACAGCGCTCTTAAAATATCGGTTTAAAAATTTTCCGACCCGTAACCACATTTTTGTATATGGCAATCTTGTTCTCTATCTTCGTAAACCACTTTGGTTATCTTTTTGAGTAGTCGACAAAATGTACATGGGTGACCATGTTTTCGCAGTGCCATTGTAAACTTTTAATTTTTTGGTTTTAAGGGTGCAGAGAGAATTCGCTGTTCGTTTTCTTTCGTTAAACAATTTTTTTGCATTCCAACAATCATTTCAAACATAACTAATGTAATTTCTTTCATATATATTTCCTACAAAAACAAATTATTATAAATTTCCGTAAAATTCCATAGGTGGGGCACCTTTGAACATGCCCAATAAACTCCAGTAAAAAATGTAGTTTTTAACTTTTGGCTTCGATTTCTCAAAATATCAAATGGGCTAAGGAAATTACGAAATGAACTGTATTTTTCACAATATTAATTTTTGTTTTTAAGTCATTTTATATTTTAATAAGTTTTGATTTGAATATTTTAATTTTCGAAACTTTTTGTATATATTTTTTATTTAAAAACATAAACACTGTACAAAATCAAGCCCCCTGGGGGGCAGTTTTGAACACTTTGACTTCCTCCTTAAAACAGCAATAAAATATTTATATCAAGCTTAAAGTATGTCATATGTATATTCATTGTAAATGTTACATACGTACCTATTAGTTAAAATTTATAAGAATATTTTGAAAATTTTCAATAATTGACAAATGAAGGCTTTTGGGAATGATCCACCAACATTTTTGTACTTTGTTTTTGCAAAATAGTCAGGCTTAATCCCAGTTTCTTGTTTTTATAAAAAACAACTATTTATTAGTGGGGAATGTATGGCATTGTCCGCCGAGGGGTAAGGCGGGGAAGACTATAGTTTCGGATCTCGCCACTGATCCTCATCAGTTCCCTTAGTTTTTTGTTGGGATATTCTCCCCAGAAGCTATTAATAGCTTCTATACAAAAAACCTTTCAAACCCAAATGTCTCTTGTGACAATTCGAAGTTCTTACGTTACCAGCGATACGACCCCAATGAGAAGTTCGTTTCGTTGGCGCCTGACTTCGTGGTCAACAAGGCAGTTACAGACAACTACAATACATTTCCCACTGCTATGTGTCGTCACTTTGTGACGAATGCACATAACGTTGTTGTTGGTATTGCTACTTAAACAATAAACCAAACAGTATGACCGTGCCTCGTCTACAACTTCAGTAGTGTTTGGCGGGTTATTTGGGATACCATTTGTATTTTGTTTTTGCAAAATAGTCAGGCTTAATCCCAGTTTGTTGTTTTTATAAAAAACAACTATTTATTAGTGGGGAATGTATGGCATTGTCCGCCGAGGGGTAAGGCAGGGAAGACTATAGTTTCGGATCTCTCCACTGATCCTCATCAGTTCCCTTAGTTTTTTGTTGGGATATTCTCCCCAAAAGCTATTAATAGCTTCTTTACAAAAAACCTTTCAAACCCAAATGTCTCTTGTGACAATTCGAAGTTCTTACGTTACCAGCGATACGACCCCAATGAGAAGTTCGTTTCGATGGCGACTGACTTCCTGGTCAACAAGGCATTTACAGACAACTACAATACATTTCCCACTGCTATGTGTCGTCACTTTGTGACGAATGCACATAACGTTGTTGTTGGTATTGCTACTTAAGCAATAAACCAAACAGTATGACCGTGCCTCGTCTACAACTTCAGTAGTGTTTGGCGGGTTATTTGGGATACCATTTGTATTTTGTTTTTGCAAAATAGTCAGGCTTAATCCCAGTTTGTTGTTTTTATAAAAAACAACTATTTATTAGTGGGGAATGTATGGCATTGTCGAGGGGTAAGGCAGGGAAGACTATAGTTTCGGATCTCGCCACTGATCCTCATCAGTTCCCTTAGTTTTTTGTTGGGATATTCTCCCCAAAAGCTATTAATAGCTTCTTTACAAAAAACCTTTCGAAACCAAATGTGTCTTGTGACAATTCGAAGTTCTTACGTTACCAGCGATACGACCCCAATGAGAAGTTCGTTTCGTTGGCGCCTGACTTCGTGCAGGGCTGCCAGATTTTTTTTTTGGGAAAATCAAAATGACGATTTTTTTTATCAAAAATCGTCAAAAATTTAAATACGCACATTTAGATACATTTAAATATTTTTTTTATTAAAAGGAACATAAAAGAGGTATTCAATTTATTAAACACGTTTTTTTAAAGCTAATCAAGAAATTCATTTATTTTATAAATAAATATTTGAATAGTCATTCCGACTTGAATAAAGTCATTCATTTTGAAAAGAATGTGTTAATCATTTTCAACATGTCGGTTTTAATTAACGTATCATAACAATTTGTTTTGTTAACTTTTAAATAATCTTTGGTATAAATTTCTCCATTGAAGCCTTATTGGGGG
Organism: Musca vetustissima; assembly: GCF_032173495.1. Lineage (NCBI taxonomy): Eukaryota > Metazoa > Arthropoda > Insecta > Diptera > Muscidae > Musca > Musca vetustissima. The sequence goes on from NW_026875072.1 coordinate 147,145, forward strand.
AATTTGGACTTTTCGTTTTATTAAGATTTACTTGGCTGAAAACACGTTCAACATTTGCTGAAGAATGGGGTAATACCATTGCCTTCCGTACAAATTTAGTTATTATAGGAAAAACATATGAACCATCACCACGTTTCAAATCAAATATTGCATTCCAAAAACGAAATAAATCGGTTTCATCATTTTCACAAATGTTACCAAATTAAACAACCTTAGTTCACGAAATTCGGAATCCAATTTTCGTTTTTCATCTGCGTTCACAAAATGTGGAAATTCTTTAAGGACATCGAAAGGACATCTTTTCATTACTAATATACGTGGGACTTATCATAGATACAATTTTAAAAATGCTTTCAAATCGAATCTTTTTAAAATTGTAATAACTTTGTATAAATTGAAACTTAAATTTAATATAACAACTTTTCCGTTCTCAAATTTTCTTCTATTAGACCGTGTCAAAAACAATCTGGGTAAACGTAAACTGTTGTTGGCTTTATAACAATACAAAGTATACCTCACACACATATGCCAAATATTCATATTCTTTTTACTTTTTCTTTCGCTTTATACATTTTTGATGTTGCCATAACAAAAAGAATTCAAATATTGCAATATTACTAAAATGACCAAAAATCGTCATTTTTTGGGCAAAAATCGTCAAATAGTCATTTTTCAATTTTTGACCAAAAAATCAACAAACAAGGCATTTACAGACAACTACAATACATTTCCCACTGCTATGTGTCGTCACTTTGTGACGAATGCACATAACGTTGTTGTTGGTATTGCTACTTAAGCAATAAACCAAACAGTATGACCGTGCCTCGTCTACAACTTCAGTAGTGTTTGCTGGTAACGTAAGAACTTCGAATTGTCACAAGAGACATTTGGGTTTGAAAGTTTTTTTGTAAAGAAGCTATTAATAGCTTCTGGGGAGAATATCCCAACAAAAAACTAAGGGAACTGATGAGGATCAGTGGCGAGATCCGAAACTATAGTCTTCCCTGCCTTACCCCTCGGCGGACAATGCCATACATTCCCCACTAATAAATAGTTGTTTTTTATAAAAACAACAAACTGGGATTAAGCCTGACTATTTTGCAAAAACAAAATACAAATGGTATCCCAAATAACCCGCCAAACACTACTGATTTTTGTACCAAAATAAAATAGTTTCAATACAATTAAAACAAAATATTTTGAAAATTTTCAATAATTGACAAATGAAGGCTTTTAGGAATGATCCACCAACATTTTTGTACCAAAATATCTTAAAATAACATATATGACGTGGTGCAATCCGTATAGCTCGATATTAAATTCGCGGAAATGCAAATATGCTTCATAAAATTTTTTGCAAATTTTTCGCGATTTTCAAAATTTTTTCACCTTTTAAACCTTCCCTGAAGCTCCACGAACATTTCAAGACTAAGATAAGAAAAATCCGTTCCGCCGTTTTCGAGTTTTAGCGAGACTAACGGACAGCAATCCATTTATCTATATATATATATATATGTAGATAAAATGATATAAAAACAAAAATTAAATTGTAGCCCATTTGAATTAATTTTGAGAATTAGTTATGTTTGAAATGATTGTTGGAATGTCAAAAAAATTTTTAACGAAAGAAAACTATCACTGAATTCTTCCTGCGCTCTTATAACCAAAAAATTAATAGTTTACAATTGCACTGCGAAAACATAGTCACTCCTGTAAAGTTTGTCGACAACTGAAAAAGCTAGCTAGGTAGCTAAATGGTTTACGCAGATAAATAACAAGATTGGCATATAAAAAATTTGGTTGCGGGTCGAAAAATTATAAACCGAGATTTTGAGTGCCCCCCTCTCCCCTATATTGAAATTTTGGAAAAATATATTTCCCCGTGAAATTTAGTTTCCTTATCAATTAAATGACAAAAACTAATTTAGGAAAAGTATTGCCCTTTCTGAGTATATAAATAAAATATAGTTTCATTAATGCAAAGGTATATTCAACAAAAAGACTTTTGGCTATGGTTATAATGTTTTGATTATGATAATAGAATTTTAAATGCAATTGCATCATTTTTAAAATAACATATATTGAAAGTTGGACTGATATAACTTCTCTTGGCCCTGATGATGTATACTAAAGCATTGCTCAGATAATCCTGTTTCCCATTTGTTCCTAATTATTATATCCATTAGCAAAGAAATAGATAATTAACACTATGGTAAAAAAACACTATGATAGAGACCTAGTACATCTTGTGCGCCTTGAAAAGCTGAGTAAAACTGCATGCTAAGAATTTTCAATACACCCTCAAAATCTGAAGTTGTGGCCAAAAACCCGTTTTTTGCGTTTTTTTTAAACAATCTGCAATATCTCGGCTAAAAAATTGCATATTTTTTCATTTTACTAGAAAGAGGAAAGATTGGCCAATCCAACGGTATTTTTTATTATATCCTCCACCATAGTATGGAGGGTATATTAATTTTGTCATTCCGTTTGTAATATTTGTATATATAGGTCGAAATATTCATTTCCGACCCTATAAAGTATATATATTCTTGATCAGGGTAAAATTCTAAGACGATCAAGCCATGTCCATCTGTTATAATCACGCTATCTTCTGAAGGAATTGAGATAGGGTGCTGCAATTTTGCATAGGAATATGCAAAGGAATATGTCTGCAGGCAGGTCAACTTCGAAGATGGGATATATCGGTCCATGTTTAGGCAACCGAATTCGATGCAATTTGGGTTTTTATAGTCGTATAAGGTAACAAATCTTCCTACCAAAAATTATTAACATTCGGGCCCTTTTTAGCGTAGTCCACATATTTTTATATTGAAATAGTTATCTGCTTTGCTTTGTTCTGCGTTTAGGGTTTGGTTCCAAGACTCTGTTGCAATCATTTCACCTGCAGAGGATATAACGTAAGGTTTGATAATGTACTACATATGAACTATTGCCCGGATTTAGGCCTAGCCCCTGTGTGTGGACGTACTAGAAGGAGTGGACCGATATTTCCATCTTCGAACTTGAACAAAGTTTGGAATATATAATAAGATAGGCAAAGTTTGGATGAAAACAAAATTTTCTGAAATGGATTTGGTCCAAAAAACGTGGGGTCTAGAACCAATATTTCGACGATGCACATTTTCACTGTATCAAAGTGTATACACCCTCATTAGCCATAAGGCTGAGGGTATAAATATTCATTAAAAATTGCTGAAATTTGCATTTGGTGTACATTATGGTTTACATAATCAGTTTGTAGAAAGGTCACTTCACCCGGCCGAACTAACGCTTTTTCACTTGTTATATTTTTTAGTAACAACAGCTGAAACGGCATATGAACGAAATTCAATTTTTCAGTTTTTTTTTTAAATCCTCCAAATTTGAGGCAATATTGCGCCATTGTTTGTTCAAGGACCTATTCTTGTAACACATTCAAAAAACAGCAAATTTAATTTCGCGTCGAATGAATTCTTATTGATTCAAATTAGTTAAAAACTGTGAAAGGGGGCGCCATTTTAAGATTTTTATTGATAGGAAAAATTTTGAATACACAACTTTTTTTCCTGCGAAAATTTATTTTTTTTTCATATGCCGCAAAATAAAATAATCCCAACTTTGGTATTGTTCATCCAATTTTATCTAGTAAAATCTCAATCGACGAAAAAATGAATTTATGCAAATTCTCCTTCAAAGTTAAAAGAAGAAGATTTTTGTAGAGTTTATATTTATATTCAGACATTCTGTTGATTGCGATGTTCAAAAGAACTCTCTGGTCCTCTTTTTTCAACTCGAAATCCGTTTCATTGCATTTTACCCACCAACGGTATGCTGACATCATATTCACAGAATTTTTCGCTTGGAATCTCTTCTCAATTTTCCATACCTCCTTGTGAAACCTCTCCCCCTGCTCGTCGCTCAATTTTCCTAAATTTTCGGGGAAAATTTCTAAATGAGAGTGAAGGAGGTGGATTTCGATGGACATGTTACGGTCCATTTCTTCATAAGCTTTTAAAAATTCTGCAACCACTGCAACATAGTCTGGGCTTTTATAATTGCCCAGAAAGTTTTTGCATAATGATATAAAACTATTCCACGCTCGCCTTAAAAACTAAAAACTATGATAAAACAAAGAAAAAAACATTTTTAATTACATACAATAATGAATGCCAGGTTATTACAATAAACATCATACTAACAACAGCCGTCAATAAATAGCCTCCATTCAGTAGCTATGATCTAACATTTTGAAAAGTTCATTGACATCTGAACAATATACTAGGTTATCATTGGATGCTTTGAAAACTTCTGGTAACATTAAGCGATCATCATTCGGGGAATGCGTTACTTTGAAGCTGACTTTAACCAAGTTCAATTGCTTAAACCTTGACGCTAACATTTCAGACTGTCTTCTGGACAGACATAAGTCCCGCGAAAGATCTTGAAAATCCAAATTACATACTTGGTGGATCTTCGTTCAAAAAACCTTTGGGTGATATAAAATCTTTGTCTTCCACAGGTCTAAGGCTTATACCTCCTCAAATTCAACGATATTTACACACGAGTGTTCCATACCGTCTAGCATTTGAGGTTTCGTTACAATCGAAACATCAGCATAGGTTATGTGTTTTCGCATTTTATAACTGTGGCCACTTACGTCTGTAACACAAAAGGAAGGAATGTTCAAAAGTCGGACGGGGCCGACTATATGATACCCTTCACCACATTCATACAAGAGATGTTAATATGTACAATATCCTGTAGATAGAACAGACACAGAATCTTTGGAGGACCATTGAGATGGAATCGGGCGAAATGTGCTATCTAGATAGATATTTGAACACGCAGAAAAATATATGTTAGAAATATGTTTGCATCCAAGCATATTTATGTTTGGGACTGGTTGCAAACAAATATATGTTTGGATGCAAACATATTTTGTTTGGATCCAAACATATATTTGTTTGCAACATTTTGTAACATATCTTTATTTTATATGTTTGGGTACTAACATATTTTTTATGTTAGAACATATATTTTATAGTTTGAGAGAGCATTTTTTTCGAAGAGCGTAACAACAGTGCTCTCGTTTATTTTATAACAAAAGGCTGTGTGTATGGTGCATTATGAGATGCAGAAAGGTCGAGGGGAGGGTAGTTGTACTTTGGTGGTCCGTATGCGGGCAAACGCTTGTGTTTAGTTCTATGTTGTTGCTGCTGCGAGGGACGCGGTCGAGGAAACGCATGTGTTCTGTGCTTTGTTGTGGTGAATATTTGTTTCACAAGGAGGCCCGTTTTTGCATGACGGTACCTGTTTGTTTTATTCTTCAGCTTCTTTAGCACATTACACGATTTCGGTTGACATATATCTCTCATTCAGTTCGTCACTGTCGGAGCGCGCTCAAGTACTTTTATGCGTAGAAAAGTGTTAAATAAAGATAACTAAATTGTTAAATAAAGTGTAAGGAACAAAAAAGAAATAAATGAAATAATAAAAAAGAATAACATAAATTATGTATAATATAAATAATAAAAAAAGTAAGTGGTAAGTGTGGATGTATGATATGTAAGCGTCCGAAAAAACATATGTGTTCTATGTTTTGTTGTTGTTGCACCGATTTTTTTCCATCGTCATGCAAAAAAGTCTGCTTGTTAAAAATGGTCGCAACAACAACAACTAGAATACATTGCCTGTCCTCTAGTATGTGTGGTCGTGAGGGGACGCGGTCGTAGAAACGCATGTGTTATGTGCTTTGTTTCCATCGTCATCCAAAAAGGGCGTGCTTGTGAAACAAATCGTCACAGCGTCGCCTCTCGCACACACTTACCTATGAGTCAAGTTTTTTGGTTCTTTTTCCTTGTTTTATACTTTTTTTAGAATTGTACAGCCTCTCAGAAGACCAGTTCGAAAAAATTCTTCTTCAGTGTGTGTCAACACCAACATTTCAAATAGAGTTGCAGATTGGATTGGTAAGAATAATGCATTTATTATTTTTTGAATAATGTATTTACATATTTTATTTTCATATAGGTTTTGTACGATTTAATAAGATATGATAATTATCTTTAAGGCCATAATTGATGAATGTCTGAAAGACAACTCCAACATAATGTTAATATAGATATAAAGGAATATATAAATTCAAATATAGACATTGAAATCTATCTAAATTTAAATACATATATATGTGTATATATATTTATATTTTTATGTCTATTTATATATATGATATATATATATATATAAATTTATGTTTATAATTAAATATATATATATATATAATAAACTATGTAAAAAATATGAATTTATTAAAAATTTGTTTTTCCTTATATATGGCGGAAGTATACAAATACACCTAAACATTTATTTACATCCAAACATATATATGTTTACATCCACACATAAATATGTTTGGATGCAAACATAAGTATGTTTGGATGCAAACATAAGTATGTTTGGATGCAAGCATAAATATGTTTGGATGCAAACATAAGTATGTTTGGATGCAAGCATAAATATGTTTGGATGCAAGCATAAATATGTTTGGATGCAAACATAAATATGTTTGGATGCAAACATATATTATGTTTGGGACCCAAACATATGTTATGTTTGGGACTGTTGCAAACATATATATGTTTGCTGCAGAATATGTTTGGGACAATTGAAAAAAACAAATCTGAAATCAATGCAAAATTGCATGTCAAACGGACAGACTTGGATTCTTTGGTTTACCATTTGTACAAAATCCAGTAAAATTATGTGTGGGAGCTATATATAAACACATGGATTTAATTGAGCAATCGTTGCATACACCATTTGTTTTTTGTTATCACTCTATATTCAATTTATTACCCTCTGCCAAATTTCGTGCAAATCGAAGAAACATAGGCCCTTCGGTGCATCATTTACATAAAATATAAGACCTATATCAAAATCCTTACCGATTTCAACAAGCCTTGTCATACATCATTTTTTTCCACAATTGCATTCGCTATGCAAAATTTTGCTCAATCGGACAAATATTGGGAGTTTGGTATATCATTCACAAAAAAAAATCGGACGAAACTCTATATGGGAGCTATATCTAAATATGAACCGATTTTAACAAAACTTCGCGGGCATAAGTATGGACCTGAGTAAATGCGCGGTGCAAAATTTTATTGCAATCGGACAAATATTGGGAGATTAGTGCATCATTTTTATGAAATCGGAAGAAACTATAGATGGGAACTATATCTAAATCTGAACTGATTTTCTCCACTTTCAATAGGGTTCGTCCTTGCCCCAAATAAGTGAACTGTGTCAAATTTCATCCTAATCGGATCGTAACTGCGACCTGTTCTTTGTTCACCAAAATACATGGACGGACAAGCGTAAATCGACTCAGAAAGTGATTCTATGCTGATTCTCAAAAGGAACTATGGGTCTTCTCGATTCTTTTTGCCTGTTACAAACATATGCACAAAGACATAATACCCAGTATCACAGTGTGAAGAAGGGTATAAAAAACGATGTTTTATGTTAACGAATAATCCACAAATGAAACATACTTTATTGCGGCTATCATGTTGCACAAACTTAAGTATCACAGAAACGAAATAGCGATTTGACAAATTACCATTTGGCAGATAAATGACATAAAAACCAATATTTCTGAGAAGAATAATATTCTTGCCAACATTTCAAGATGCTAGTAATTTCATTTTTCCCGAGATTGGTTTGATTGAATTGAGATTTTACTAGTTAAGATTGGATGAACAATACCAAAGTTGAAATTATTTTTAGAATTTTCGGCATATGAAAAAAAAACAATTTTTCGCAAGAAGAAAAAAGTTGAGTATTCAAATTGTTTCCTATAAGTAAAAATCTTAAAGTAAAGCCCGCTTGCACAGTTTTTAACTAATTGGAATCAATAAGAACTCAATCGACGCGATATTAAATTTGCTGTTATTTGAATGTGTTACAAGAATAGGTCCTTGAACAAACAATGGCACAAAAATTGCCTCAAAGTTGGAAGATTTTAAAAAAAGTTGAAAATTTGATTTTCTTTCATCTGCCGTTTCAACAGTTTTCACTAAAAATATATAATAAAAGTACCGTTGGATAGGCCAATCTTTCCTCTTCCTAGTAAAATGAAAAATTATGCAAATCGATTTTTAGCGATCGTTCCCACTCCTCTCTTACCCGCCCCTGCCGATCGAGGGGGTCACCTCCTCATGACGTAACGAGCACGTACATTCCACTATGGAGGATTTTAATATACATATTCTAAATACAAACAACAAGTTAAGAAGGATAGTTACTACAATAACGAAAATAAACAAATAGTAACAAACTATATGTTTGGTGTACAAACCGTTTTTTTTCCTTTCGTTATTTATAAGATTTGTTTTTTTCTGTGTTTTTGTAATTTTATTGTAATTTTGTGTATATTTGGTTTCAATTCACAATTTTTGGTATTTTAAATATAGTGTTTAATGGTTTTACAAAATTGTGTGTTTTTTGGTGTGATTTGTAATTCAAAATGTTGTGTATTTGTTTCAATGTTATTTTTGTTATGTTTAAATTCACAATTTGTATTGTTGTAAATTAAATATTATCACTTTTTTGTATATGTTCTGTTTGTAATTTGTGTTTAGTGCCACGATCACGGGGGGATGCTTTTGCATGTAATGCCGAACGTTAACTCCTTTGCTGCCTTTGCGATATGCTTTTTAAAGCCTACTTATGTTTTCCAATGTTATTGGAAGGCACCAAAGGGTATTGGCTAGCGGCTGCGAATGTATGTATGTATGTGTGTACATATTTATTTGTAAATATTGGGTACCGCTAGACAATTGTTGTAGCATGTGTCTCTATCTCTTCGGCCACCACGCGTACCATTGCCGTTGGGAGAAATACTAGGTCCCAGGTGAACTTGATGATGGTCTCGGGTATTGGTTGCACTGGGTCCTCTATCTGTGGTGCACCATGCAGTAGTGTGTGATGGGGGATATCGCATTGGTGGCAGCTGGTTAGAGATGGACAGTCGGGGGCTAAGTGGCTTCTGGCCAGGCAATTTCGGCAGTAGCTTCTTCTCCACTGTTTCATACCGTTGGTGCGGGGAGAGGCTCTAAAATCTGCGGCACGAGCTGTTGCCAATAGCTGGGACGTTCGCATCTTCCGTCTCGAATTTGACGGCGTTGGGAAGGCCTGCTTCTTTCGCTGCTGTTCTGCCTGTCTATCGACCTCGAATGGTGTTAATGGCGTCTTGGATCGGGCCTCCAGTTGAAAATCTCTATCTTCCAGGTAGGCATCCATGTCTGAAAAGAGTGAGAGGAGAGTACCTACGTTTTTTGTAAAAGGGGGACCGACTAGTCAGCCGGAAAACAATTTGACAAAAGTCGTATGGGTCGAGTTATCGTTCTTCCAGTAGTACGTATGTCAACAACCCGTACGTTAGTGTCTATTCCGTGATATGTTTTCACGAGTCTATCGTCTTTAATAACTATCACATCTCCTTCTTTCAGATTTTCTTTTTCATATTTCCATTTTGTTATACGGTGTAGCTCTCTAAGATATTCTGATTTCCATCTTTCACAAAAATGTTGGGAAATTATTTTAAGTCTTTTTCCATATGTTGGCTAGAGTAAGTCTCCATCGGAAGAATCAGGTTCGGGTGGAGCAAGAATTGGGGTGCCAATCAAAAAGTGACCTGGTGTCAGTGGAAAAAAATCATTTGGATCTTCGCCAGCTGGACTCAAGGTTCTAGATTTTAAGCATGATTCATTTTCGGAATTGATTTTCGCAAATGTATTTTAAAACATTTGACGCCGGACTCCCATAGACCGCCCATATGAGGTGCCCCAGGAGGAATAAATTTCCAATTGAGATTTTGTTGATTTTATTTATTTATTTATTTATTTTTTTTTTTTGATTGAATGACACAATTTTCTAAATTTCTGAAAAAATGGAGTCTATCCTTTTTAATGATTTCAACAGCTCCAACAAAGTTAGTTCCATAATCAGAATATATACATGATGGATAACCCCGTCTGCCAACGAAGCTGGAAAATGCTGCAAGAAATGATTGGGTTGATAAATCGCTAGTAGCTTCCAAATGTATCCTTTGTTGCGAGACAGACAAAGACGCAAACGTATCCTTTAGTTATTAGACAAGCTCTTGCAGTAAAGTTTTTAATGTTAAATGAGCCAGCGAAATCGACTCCAGTATTGTTAAATGTGTGTGAAAGTTGATTCTAGGGGCAAGGGTGCCATAATTTGTCTTTGTGATTGGCTTTTGTATAAAACACTGGTTTGCAGCTGTGCATGACCTTTTTCAACAAGTGTTTTAATCTTAATATCCAAAATTCAGATCTTAAGACTCGTGTCATTTGTTGGTGTCCACCATGTAATGTTATTTTATGTGTAAATTCAACAAGTAATTGTATTAATTTTGCATTGTACGGGTGATTGTAGGCGAGAACTGGCGACTGTATTAATCTACCATTTGCTCGCATGATACCCTTCGAGTCTAAAAAGCTTAATGTTAATAAAGTACAACTCTTGTTTTTACGGTCAAAAGGAAAGTTTATATTTCGTTGTTCGTTTTCTCCACTCTTATATATAATGCGGCAGCATAATCACTCTCCGAAGCGTCACAACATCCATGTATTGCTGCTTGGAGAGTAATGAATCCACTATTTTTTATTTTAAAATGTCGTCCCCGTTTATCTTATCTAGCCACACTTGTTGCATAACGAGTTTAGCTACTACAACAATTGGGGCTAGCCAACCACAAGGATCGAATAATTTTGCTATGGTAGAAAGTACTTCCCGTTTTGTATAGGAATTTCTATTTTCCATATTTGGCGGTGTAAAAGTATATATTCCATCGAATGCCTAAAGTTTTCATATATGAGTCCTCAGAAATATCAAGCAAATTTACTGGGAGCAATTTTTCCATTGACAAAAATTCAATCATTTGTGTGCCATTTGCTGCCCATTTCATTAACTCTAATCCTTCGGATTCCATGGCAGCAATAAGTTCTTTTCGAGATTTAATAGTTTCTCGTAATGTCCAGCTAACACATCATCGACATATACATTTTCCGAAATTAGTTTTGAGGCTAATGGGTACATATCTTTTATGTCTTCTTCCAATTGCATGAGTGTTCGCAGTGCCAAAAACGCGAAATAAACTTCTTTGAAATTGAGTTTGGTTGGGGTTTTCAAGTTTTCTTTCCATCCTATAAAATTGAGCTAGTGCAATATTTCTAGAATCTCCAAGTTCTTCACATTTTTTAAAGGGGAGGGTAACAATGTATCGGCCATCTTGATTTCTTTTTGTGGTTTCGAGGTAATTTTGTTCGCAGTACACATCCTCTTCTGACCTCAAAACCTGTTTTAGGGTATCTTCCACATCCCATAAACGTGTGAGTATTTTCTCCAATGAAATAGTATTGCAAAGTGTAATTTGTCCCTTATTTTGTGTACCATCTGCTAATGATCCGCCAATAATCCATCCAAAAACAGTACATTGTGCCAGAAAACTTCCAATTGACTTAATAGGAGCTTCAATTGTAAATATAAGTGGGCTAATATCCATTCCAATTAGAAGATCTACTGGTTGGCTTTATAAAATTTAGAATCGGCTAAATCCAAAGTTGAAGCATCTTTAAGTTGAGTTTTATTCAAGTTATAAGGTGATAAATTTGAGGGTATTGACTTTAATGCAGGTGCCCAAACTTCTAATTTAAAGTTGGATTCTAATCTTGAACATCTTCATTCGATGTGGACTGTATAAGTATGGTAAGAGCTGCAGCACTTGTACTAGGGCGTGCTTCGTTTAATGTTTGTTTGAAAACTGTTGGTATATTTCATCCTTTTGTTTGGATCCGATTCGATTTGGCCATATTTCGAGAAGCTTGGTTTAACGTTTCCAACCGATTCCAAAGTTTTAACGTTTGTGAGTTAAAAATTTGTCAAAATCATCCCAAGATGGTAGCGTTTTGCAATCCCCAAAAGAAATTTTCAAAATCTTCTAGAAATTATCTGGGAAGTTTGCTGGAACATAGGTATATATGTATTGGATCCCATCCAGATACTTAAATTTTTAATGTTTCCAAAGTCTGTATGCAACTAGTAATTGTTCTTTGTAATTTTTCAATACTCGAACTAGACTCTGTGGTAACATTTGGTAAATTAAACAGTATTTTTATTTGCTCGTTCACTTGCATCCTTCGATTTTCGTATCTATCTGTTAAAAGTTTCCAAGCTAATCCAAAGCCATCATTTGTTAAAGGGACATGACTGATTATATCTCTTGCCTCTCCTGTTGTCTTCTGTGTAAGATGAAACAGTTTTCCACATTACTAAATTTAGAATTCTGAATATAAATTGCAGTTGGCCAAGCATTCTATCCTCATTTAAAAGAGTCAGTTTCGCATGGTGGTAACCTTGATATCGGGACAAAATCGGCTTCTGTGTTTAGTTTCTGCTCCATTTGAGACTACCGCTTGATTTTTTCCTTCAATTGCTGCTTTATGGTCTGGATTTGTCCATTTATGGAACTTATCGCCTTTTTATAAGTATCAATTGCCTCCAAATAATGTGTTCCCCCTTTATTTTTGTCTATTGGTTTCTCATCGGCTTCTGGAACATGATCCCTGCACTCCACATACGCTCGCTTGACTTGATCACAAAATGAATTCAATTCCACTCTTGTAGCCTCCAACGTATGTACGTCCTCGTCTGTTTTTGCAATTGAGAAAAATTGAAGCAAAATCCTGCAGATGGTTTACGCAGTTTGAAAATTTTTCACGCATACGTTTTTCCATCCTGGTAATGTTGAGCATTCGAATCTATAACAAATTTTTGCTTTGCAAGAATATGATGAAGTTGCTCAAATCTCGAGGATGTAAGTTTGTAAGGGTTCAAAAAACGTTTTCAAAGAATTTTACGGTGTAAAATTTTGAAGTTAATTCCCAAATTATTTGAGCAAGGACAAAGAGAATTTTTTGAGTCTGAATGTGTGTATTTTGATTTACGATTGAATTGAGTGCAAGGAAAGAAGAAAAAAAATATTTGAGACAAATATTTCTTCTTGAATCCGAAAAAGAATATTTTGACATAGTTAATTTGTGGTGCAGTTCAAAGACAATATTAAAAGAGCGAATCCAATAAATTTCAAAAAAAAAAAAAATAAGATGTACAGAAAAAAAACGTCAAAACTTTTATCAATCAACTCTGTCTGTCCACCATATGAGATTTATGCCAAACACGATGTACTTGTTATCCAAAATCCAAAAATGTTCAATTCTCGAATAAAATTCGCAAAAGAAATTTAGTATTAGTTTCCATTAAGAAATATTTGTTGCGTTGTAAAAAGAATATTATAAAATATGTCAAAAAATATTATAAGTTTTTCCAAAATAGTTAATGTTTCGAAGAATTTATCAAAAAATTGCAATGGGCATTTCACAATCCAAAATGTGTAGGGTTGAAAAAAAATATTCTCCACAAAATTTTAAAAGTTTTCAACGATGTCTAAAATCGCTTAAATCCTCCTCTTGCAGGAGGATTTTAGTTTGTAGCAAAGACAAAAAGTTTTAGTCTTTAAACATTCTGTTCAAATATTTATTGTAATTAACAAATATTCTTAATGCGCAATTCAGTACTTTTCCATAAAATGTAATAAAAATGTTTTTTTCTCAAAAAGTTCAACTGTAAAAAATATTCATCAATGTGTAATGTCATGAATATCCAAGTGTTATAACAAATTACTTGAGGTTGCCAATATAAGTTTTTATAACCTTCAATTATTTTTGTTCGACAAATGGATTTCATTAAAATTGTACGTGTTGCGATTATGTATTGATATATAGTAGTATGTATCTCCAGAAAATATGTGTTGTAGTTACGTCCTTTTGTTTCAGAAAATATCAAGTAAAAGGACGTAACTGACATAAAACCTTTAAAAACCAATAAAGGGTAAGGGTAAATTATGACGCAGTAAAATTCCACCAAAAAATCTTAATCAAAATTCAGACGGAAAAATAGTATAGAGAGAGAGAGTGTTAGTGGGTTTTGTTTTTTCGAGGTATTCTCTTTTTCTATCTTTCCACTGAGATTTTTTCCGAATTTGCAAAGGTTGTATGTAAATGTTCAAAAACTAAGGTTTTTGTGTATCTGTGTTTATTATGCCCTCTCCTCGCTAGGGTCAACGTCAGTCCTCGATTCAATATCTGTGATTTTGGGTATTTTTGTCCAAAAATGTCAAATTATTTACACAGGTGCTTCATCAGGGGCATTACAGGTTGGTGCCAAAAGTTTCCGACCCTGCATGTCTGAATTCGCCAAAATAACAAATTTAATTTCGTAATCACTTTGGTCCTCTCTGGGAATGTGTTTGTGGGTAGTTACCGTCCGTGTTTTTGGGTCTCTGCTGCTCGAACTTCTGTGTTCTTCTTCGTATGTTTTTGCTTGGCGCCTTTTGTTGTTTTTTAAAATTGGAATGTCACTAAATTTTTTTGTTGTCCACTTCAATGTATTCTTTTTTTTGTAATTTCAATTTTGGTATTTGTAATTTGTATTTTGTCTATTTTCATTTCTGTTTTTTCGCCACTGATTGTTGTTCTGTCACTGTTTGCACTGTTTTTATTCACTTTCACTGATTTTTCTTTTATTGTCGCTGGTTCAATTTGCAATTGTTCACTGAAATGAACTATGATTTCAGTTCCACTTTGTTTGAATTTATTATTTTGATTATTTTTCAGAAATATTTTCTTTATTTAAAAAAACACTATCTGGCTCTCATGAAACAAATGTTTGGTGTACAACCCTTTTTTGTTTTTTCTTTCGTTATTTATAAGATTTGTTTTATTTTTGCAATTTTATTGTAATTAGATGTTTTCAGTATATGTATATGTGATATGTGTTGTTGTATTTTAACCTTGATTTCGTAATTCGTGTATATGTACAATTTTTAAATTTTTATGTGTAATTCATTTTTTTATAATTTTGTGTAATTCATGTGTTTTTATAATTGTTTTGTTTAATTTTGTGTATATTTTGTTTCAAGTCACAATTTTTGGTATTTAAATATAGTGTTTAAAAATTGTGTGTGTTTTGGTGTGATTTGTAATTCAAAATGTTGTGTATTTGTTTCAATGTTATGCCATGTACAGACGAGCGTGGTTCGCTCTCTCATTCGTTGTTCGGCCCTTAATTACGAAGTAATCACTTTTTTCCCTATACAAAATTTTCTGAGCGAACACCGACTTTTGTACATTGTTCAATTCGAATCACTCTCTGAATAATCAAGAAATTTTCCCATCCCTAATAATTGAGATCATTTATCGAAAATAAATTAATTTTGACATCTTGAAAATATTTATAAAATTTTCAAACTTTTTTAGTTTTTATATATGCAACAGGATGTAAATTTTGTTATCTACATAATGCAATATGAATTTCTTTTCCCTCGGTTCTAATTAGCGTACAAAACAAGAAACAAATTTGGGGAAACGCAAACCAAAAATTCTCCAAATTTTTATATGTGACATTTGAATTTAGAAAATATATAAATGTATGAAAACAACAATATTTTCAGAAAAAATGGAAAACATGAATTAAAAGTAAATAGATATGGGTTCATACTATAGTCAGGAGAAAGTGAATTACTTTTTCTATTTAGAACCATATGTATGTGATTCATGCAATTGAAATAAAAAACTCTGATGGCATGAATTAAGAATAATGTTGTATGAACGCGTTAATTCATGTACGTAATTCTGAGAGCGAACTACGTTGTTCGATTGCCCGTCAGAACATGGCATTACTTTTGTTTTTTTTTTAATTCACAATTTGTATTCTTGTAAATTAAATGTTATCACTTTGTGTTTTGTATATGTTCTGTTTGCAATTTGTGTTTAGTGTCACAATCACGGGGAAATGATTTTGCATGTAATGCCGAACGAGAACTAACTCCTTTGCTGCCCGCTATTGGGTACCGCTAGCCAATTTTTGCAAAACAATGTTACAGTGGCTTCTATAAGTATGGTACCAGACCATACACTACATATCGTCATCATAAATGCAAACGTACGTAACTACAGAAAAATTAAAAATTGACCTTTTGTTTTATTATTGTTCATACATAGAAAAATTTAGACATTTAACGTCGAAAACAGCGATCTTATTATTGAATTTCAAGCGGAGTTAACAACAATAGTATGTTTTTATTAATGAAAACAGACGTAACTACATGCCTGTAACAAACTAAAGCTGGCAATATTGAATGTAGAAATTCTGAACTTATATTAATATTACTTCTGGGATGTTTGATATTGAAAATTAGATATATCGACCAATTTTGTACGGTAGCCCCCATATAGCGGTATTATAAGGCTTTTCTTAATTTTTTACTAATCAGCTATAATTAGGTATTTTTGTTTCCCACTGGTAGAAATACCTGTGCAAAGTTCTATTGCTATCAGAGAAATATTTAATGTCTTTAGTTCAACATTTACATAAAATCGGTCGAAACTGTATATGGGAAACTTACACACATAATTCTAGACTCAATTCAGTACGCTATGATAAATTTCGTGCAAATCGAAAGAAATATAGTGTAATGACACAAATTTCCTCCGGTTGCTGGGGTGAGCTCACGGAGGCCAGGGTCTGTTACAGAAATTTGTAATCTAGTGACTGAGAGAGTAACAACACAGATTGTTTGGGTTTTAATCAAAACTTTGGTTTATTACTGGGTTTTCGGGAAGTTACATTTGAATATTATTATATGTAGGGTTATGCTTTATTAAAATAAATATGTCCTTGTCGTGGCGTTGTGGGAGACCTGGATAAGTTCCCCACTGGTCTGAGATGAGAGCTCCGGAGACCTTGATAAGTACTCCTTCCTTGCTTCGGTTCGAGTCCTTTGTGGGAGACCTGGATAAGTACTCCCCTCTCTTAGCCCTATTACTATGTGCAACTACCTATGGGGTTGTTTCAAAACTACTTTGAATACCGAGTTAAGTCGTGGTCTTAACGGGTTAAATACACCTGGCCCAAGAGTTGCGGACACTTCAAGGGTTCATAGAGGGTTAAATACGACGGACCCTAGAGTTACGGACACTTCAAGGGGTTCTTAGAGGGTTAAATGCCAACGGACCCAGGAGTGACGGACACTTCAAGGGTGATAGAGGGTTAATACCGACGGACCCAAGAGTTACGGACACTGCAAGAGGTTCTTGGCGAGTTAAATTCCAACGGGCCCAAGAGTTACGAACACTTCAAGGGGTTCTTAGAGGGATAAATTCCAACGGGTCCAAGAGTTACGGACACATCAAGGGTTCCAGACGGGTTAATTCCGGCGGACCCAAGAGTTACGGACACTTCAAGGGGTTCTTAGAGGGTTAAATTCCAACGGACCCAGGAGTTACGGACACTTCAAGGATGATAGAGGGTTTATTCCGACGGACCCAAGAGTTCTTAGAGGGTTAAATTCCAGCGGACCCAGGAGTTACGGACACTTCAAGGGTGATAGAGGGTTAAATTCCAACGGGCCCAAGAGTTACGGACACTTCAAGGGTTCTTAGAGTGTAAATTCCGACGGACCCAAGAGTTACGAACACTTCAAGGGGTTCTTACACGGCGCGAGTTAATACTGACCGACCCGAGAGTTACAAACACTTCAAGGGTTCTATACCAAAGAGCTACGGACACTTCTTATGGTCTAAATTTTATGATCACCACTCTGACTCACCTGGTTTTCCAATTGGATCGTTATCACCTGTTGTGGTCTTCGCCGTTGTTCCCTGACTGATCCCTTTTCTAACAAGAACTTTCCCTTTAATAATCTTCAGTCACTCTATTCCTGTTGTTGTAACAATGGTCATTATTTTCCTTATTGTCCGTGGCCGCGCATTCTCGTTACGTTGGTTTGTTGTTGTCACTTCGCTAGCCTCTATTCAATTGGTCGATCACTGCCTTGTTACGCCGTTTGTTAGTTGTTAGTGTTGCTTGGTCGTCGCCTGTGTTGCTTTGTTTGTTTGTTGTTCTATCGTTGCGTTGCGTTGAGTGGCCTTGAGTTGATCGACCAATGAACCTAACGAGCAGCCAACACGTGATGTAAAAAACAACGAGGGTCGCTTTCAAAGTTTGGGAAAATATTATAGTTTAATTATTAAATATATATAGTTTATATATATTTATAATATAATTCATTTTAAATTCATTTTTATTTATTTTAAATTCATTTTCATTTATACTAAATCTACTGTGCGGACAAAAACGAGGTTATCGTCTTTTGTCGTCACACTGCCTCCCTTCCACCGATGAGTCTATCGCTAGCGTTGACTGACGATTATTTTTCCTTGTCGGTTGACTAATACCCTCATTCTCTGTCCGCCCACTGTTAATATCCTTTTATATTGTTGGTGTGGCGCACAGCGCCGGACAGCTTCCTGCAAGATTGGCTGCAGTAGTCGCTTGGTCTCGTCCGAAAGCGACTCCCTACATTGGAGGGTGGTGTAGGCGGGGTGATGTGTGCGAAATTGTGACCACACTGGGGATTATTGGCACACTCGGACTCCTTAGTTCCTGTAAGCGACGATTCATCCTTGGTTGGGGAATCCACTTTCAGGTTCCGAATCCGTAGAGTACATTGGGGAAAGGGCTGAGGGGGGATTGCGTTCTGGAGTCGGTGACAAACCCAAATCAAAGAAAATGCCTCTACCTGGGGTTGGGGGCAAACTACTGACGGATATTGGCGACACATTCGGGGATGGTGTGATAGGGTAGTCTAGTTGGGCTCGTTGGGGTGGTGCGGATGGCTCCTCATCATCCGAGGAGATAACGATCGTCTCTATCGGCGGTGGGAATGTAGATTGCTTATCACGTCGCTCTTTCCTTGGGTGTAAGGGCCTTGTTGAGAGAGTCAGGTTAACCTGACGTCTCTTGCCCAGATTTGATCGCTGCGGAACCGGTGTCACATTCAGGGCGACGTTTAATTCCTCGTCGGTGAGTTTTGTTAGGCGCACCAAACACGGCTTTATGGAATCAACCAGTTGGTACTGTTGCTTGTAATAAGCATTGGTGTGCATTTTTTGGGGCTCCATTATAGAAGTTTTGAGATCTATGGGGGAAGATGAGAAGGATTTTTCTTAGTACAAACGCAACCTGTAATTTGTTCAGAAGGGGTAACATAAGGCTTCATGTCGCTAAGGTGGGCACTTTTTTTCATTTTTCCCATCTAATCTACGAACTCTAGCGATAACAGGGGAGATGAAACTAAGGACCATCGAATTTTTTTCGAATTTCTCCCCAATATTCGGAGTCCACTCGCATCGTCTAAGGTTGGCCAAATTTCTTTTTACAACCTGAAATATTTCCTGGAGTTCAATTGCTCTCTGCGATGGCTCCACGACCCGAGCGCCAGACCCGGTGGTGACGTCGATGATTGCCTGCATGGCTGGGTTCCGAGGTGCATACCTGAGTTTGAATGGCCAGTCATCCTTCATAAAAATCTTGTGCGTGGAAATCGTGGAGGGGCAGATAAGACCGGCGCACGTTACACGGGCTTCAACTTCTGTTAAAAAGTTTAGGCCAATAATCAAATCTTCCGCATTCTAATTCGTCGGTTGCCGAAAGTAAAAAGACTACCTACAACTTCCAAAACTTGGCGTTGTGAGCCATCCGCCAAGGTGACTGTTGCGAGCTTTTGGAACACTCGAGGACTCGTTCTGAAGACTTGCTGCTAATTTCTCACTGATGAAACTGCTCGTTGCACCGGTGTCAACTGTGTCATGGATATATCGGCCGGCTATAATTATTGATGCCACAAGTCTTGTACGCACCTTTCTCTACACTTGGTGTAGGCGCCGAAGTAATGGAGATGCTGGGTGTTTTCATTGGGGTGAGGAATTTGGCACAGCAGTAGAGCAAACCTTCTTCGGAGTTCGTCGAATGTTCCTGTTGTTTGACATCCAAATTCCTCCAAATACGTCAATAATTTCTCCTACGCAGCGTATACGCCCATGAGACACGTAATGAGGGCACCATTATGTAAATAAACAAATATAACTCCCTCGAAGAACCTCTAAACCGGTTACACTATCTCAAGTCCCTGCTCGGGCGCCACTGTAATGACACAAGTTTCCTCCGGTTGCTGGGGTGAGCTCACGGCGGCCAGTTTTGCAGAAAATTTTAATCTAGTGTCTGAGAGAGTAATAACACAGATTGTTTGTATGGTTATTCTTTATTTTCTTAGATGAATACGTCCTTTCCGTGGCGTTGTGGGATACATGGATAAGTTCTCTACTAGTCCGAAATGAAAAGACCGGAGACTTGAAAAAGTACTCCCTTGTTTCTGGCCGAATCCTTTATTGTTTCTGCTCGAGTTCTTTATAGGAGACCCGGATAAGTACTCCCCCTGTTAGCCCTATAACTATATGTAACTACCTATGGGGTTGTTTCAATGGTCTCAAAATGATTTTGAATACCGAGTTATTTTCGTTATCTTAGCGGGTTAAATACACCGTGCCCAATAGCTTCGGACACTTCAAGGGGTTCATAGGTTCTCCGAGGGTTAACTTCTAGCGGTCCCAAGAGTTACGGACACTTCAAGGGGCTCTTAGAAGATTAAATTTCAAAAGGCCCAAGAGTTACGGACACTTCAAGGGTTACAGACGGGTTAATTTCTTGCGGTCCCAAGAGTTACGGACACTTCAAGGGGTTATCAGAGGGTTAACTTCAACGGGCCCAAGAGTTGCGGACACTTCAAGGGTTCTTAGAGGGTTAAATGCCAACGGTACCAAGAGTTACCGACACTTCAAGGGTTCCTGATGGGTTAATTCCGTTGGACCCAAGAGTTACGGACACTTCAAGGGGTTCCTAGAGGGTTAAATTCCAACGGTCCCAAGAGTTACGGACACTTCAAGGGTTCCTGATGGGTTATTTCCGGCGGACCCAAGAGTTACGGACACTTCAAGGGGTTCTTAGAGGGTTAAAATCCAACGGTCCCAAGACTTACGGATACTTCAAGGGTTCCTGACGGGTTAATTCCAGCGGACTCAAGAGTTACGGACACTTCAAAGTGTTCTTTGGGGTATAAATTCCAACGTTCCCAAGAGTTACAGATACTTCAAGGGATCCTGACGGGTTAATTCCGGCGGACCCAAGAGTTACGGACACTTCAAGGGGTTCTTAGAGGGTTAAATTCCAACGGGCCCAAAACTTACGGGCACTTCATGGATTCTGAATGGGTTAATTCCGGCGGGCCCAAGTGTTACGGACACTTCAAGGGTTCTAAATAGGTTAATTCCGGCGGGCCCAAGAGCTACGGACACTTCAAAGTTTTTACACGGCGCGAGTCAATGCTGACTGACCCGAGAGTTACAAACACTTGATGTAAACAACAACGAGGGTCGCTTACAAAGTTAGGGGAAATTATTGTTCATTTATTTATTAAATATTTAATGTTAATATTTTAAGAGTATTTTATTAATTTTAATTCATTCTAAATTTATTTTAATTCACTTTAGTTCATTTTAATTCATTTTCATTTATATTACATCTACTGTGTGGAACGATATTGAAGGGAATGAGATAGCCGACGAGCTTGCTCGAGGGGGGTCACAGTCGTCCAGTCTTCTGATTGAGAGATCTGTGAAACCCCCTATTAGCTATTTCATTGGCAGAATCCGTGCGTTCTATTGCGAGGTAGTCGGCAACAGATGGCTAAGGGAACCTGCATGCAGAATCTCTAAATCTATCTGGCCAGAATTCTCTCATAAAAGAACGTCTTCGCTGCTGGATCACAACAAGAGGGAGATTAAGATCGTTGTGGGGATCATTACTGGTCACTGCAAAGTTAGATCTCTCACTTCTAAGTGGGACTCCAGTGGAGAGGATTACTGTCGTCTATGTGAGGATGAAGAAGAAGTGGAAACAATTGAGCACATCCTTTGCAAATGTCCATCGCTGATCAGCAGAAGACATAAACAGTTTGGATGTTATGAAATTGATAATCTAGTCTTCTTCTCCAAAATAGACCCTAACCTAATTCTAGGCTTTGTCAAAAAATTGACTTGGCTAAAATAATGTCTCTTCCGCTTCCGCTCCCTCCTATTCTGACTACCTCTCTCTCTACTCTTCCACTATCTTTTCTTCTCTCTCTTTATAGGTACACCTATACATAATGGATGATCACAATGGACATAGTCTCCGAGTGGACGGTTGTTACAACAGCCGTACATCCCAAACCTAACCTAACCTACTGTGTGGAGAAAAACGAGAGTATCGACTTTTGTCGTCACAGTGTTCATAACAGAGATGGAAGATTCCTGTTATAAAATTTCATGGTATTCGGATCATAATTGTGACCTCTAGAGCGACAAGAAAAGCAGACAAGAATAATTCTTTGGTCCATTTCATCCCCTAAATATTAACGGATCATTACCAAAAATAATAGGGGTCTACATGAAAATTTTCGTGAAGATTGGTCTATAACCTGTATAGTCTGTATCGTGTTTACAAACTACAATGGACAGACGGACGTATACGCATGTCTAGATCGACTCAGCTAGTCGAGATATGTCTCGCTAGTCGGTCTATGACCAATATTTCGCGGCGTTACATACTCATGGGGCTGCACAAAGATATAATAACCTGTTAGTCATACAGGATTATGAAACAAGGAGACAAGAATTTGAATCATATAAATTATGCTTGGAGTAGCAATTTGAGAGCTTTATTTTGAAATAGTCTGTACGGAGTTGCCAGGCTGCAATTAAGATTTTTGAGCAAGCAAATCAAGAATCTGTAGTTGAAGCCGATATACTAACTAGGCGGCTCAATATGTCAAACATAATTGTCAGTGGTTTGCTTAATGGCATCACGAGATTGATAGACCCTACTACTACTTATACTTATGGCATTAGTTTGCACCCTGCTGACATTAATCACTGCTGCTGCATCTCAAAATACCTCTCGGAGCGATTTTATATACCTCGGTACCGCCATAAACAAAACAAGGACATCAGCTGTGAAATTCAGAGGAGAATTTTTTTGGAGTATGGTCTGAGTAAGCTGTTGTATGGATCTGAGACATGGGCGCTTGCGACAGTAGAAGAATCTGCTTTTGGAGTGTTTGAGAGAAAATTCTCCGGAAAATCTATGGGCTGATCTGAGTCGATGGTGAATATCGCCGTCGAATGAACCATAATATACCATCTATTCTCGGACATCGACGTATTCAGACGGATCGAGCTGCAGTGACTACGTTGACTAGGCCATCTTGTGAGAATGGATGAAGATGCCCCAGCTCAAAAGGCAAATGAAAGCGAACCAAGTGATGGTTCACGCAGAAGGGGAAGGCAACGAATTCGATGGAAAGATCAAGTAGACGACAACATCTCGGAAAATGGGCTTTCAAATTGGATGAGATTCACACAAGAACGATGCTCACAAGGCCAACACGCCTGGAAATCTTTTTTTACGATCGGCTTATGGAACAACCGTTCTGTCATAAGCCAGCTAAGTAAGTATTGTGTGTGTTTTAGATGTTTTGCAGTCCTCTATACATTTTAATATTAATCTGTAAGAATCTTACGGATTTTTGTTCGAATTTCTAGTATTTTTATCACCTTACCGCCTTCTCTTAAAACATTTAGCTCTTCCTTAAAACGTTATAGAAGTGATTTCTACGATTACTTTAACCTCAATTCGTCTTATATAAGAATAACTAATTTCACCATTTAAATAATTATAACTATACTAAATTATATTTTTTATTTTATATTAATGTTAGAGATATTATTACAAGATGATTAAGCCTGTAGCTTGAATTTAGGGATTGAGAGTAGATACAACAAATAATCTAATTATAATAAAAAAATGTTTTCAAAGTACCCGGGTTCTGACCCCCTCCAACCGTATAGACGTCATGATATTATTAAGCTAATACATTGTTAGTTTAAAGTTTTTGGAGTTGTCCATATTTTGTTGTTTTGTGAATCCCGCTTGACCCTTTGGGCTAGATTCTCGTATACGAAAATAAAGTGAAAATTTAAATAGATTCTAATTAACTTCATCTCCAAAATCCACTTCATGCTGCAGTATTTTCTTCTTGATGAGTCGCCGCTTTTGCAGATTACTGCACAGGCGTACCGAAAAGAAGTAAATAAATTCGATTAAACTCAAACTGGAAATACCCATGAACAGGCCAAAAATTCCGCCACAATTAGCTATCAGCGTGGTAATGCCGTACATAACGGTACGTTTAATGGCAGTGAATTGGGGTTCCTTGAAGTACACAGACAAACGGGCAGCACGGCCACTAAAAATATCAACAACAACAAAAAAGTTATTAATTCATATGTCAATTGAGAACATTAACATCATACTACTTACTCATCATGTTCATAACTATCTCTTTGCGCCAAGACTGGCATCCAAAATTTGGCACATCCACATTTGCTTATCGTGTAATTGGCCAAACATTCCGTTTGACAATTACTCTGGGAATAGGATTTGAAATAACGCAAATAGCGTTCATCATTGAAATAGCACTGTCTCCTGAAAATTTTATTATGTTTTTATTAAAATTCAACAAAAATTGTCTATTCACCTTGGCTGAATAGAAATTATTTAATTAACCCAGGCTGAATAAGATTTTCTATAGGAAATTTTCAATTCAGCCTTGCTGAATAAGGTTTTCCATAGGAAATCTTCAATTCAGCCTGGCTAAATAAGGTTTTTGAGGAAATCTTCAATTCAGCCTGGCTGAATAAGGTTTTCCATAGGAAATCTTCAATTCAGCCTGGCTGAATAAGGATTTCCATAGGAAATCTTCAATTCAGCCTGGCTGAATAAGGTTTTCCATAGGAAATCTTCAATTCAGCCTGGCTGAATAAGGTTTTCCATAGGAAATCTTCAATTCAGCCTGGCTGAATGAGATTGTCCATAGGAAACCTTCAATTCAGCCTAGCTGAATAAGATTTTCCATAGGAAATCTTAAATTCAGCATGGCTGAATAAAGTTTTCCATAGGAAATCTTCAATTCAGCCTGGCTGAATAAGGTTTTCCATAGAAAATTTTTAACTCAGCCTGGCTGAATAAGGTTTTCTATGGCAAATCTTCAATTCAGCCTGACTGAATAAGGTTCTCAACAGGAAATCTTCAAATCAGCCTGGCTGAATAACGTTTTCTATAGATAATCTTCAATTCAGCATGGCTGAAGAATGTTTTCTATAGGAAATCTGTAATTCAGCCTGACTAAATAAGGTTTTCCATAGGAAAGCTTTAATTCAGCCTGGCTGAATAAAGGCTTTCTATAGGAAATCTTCAATTCACCCTGGCTGAATATTTTTCTTTATGAAAATTCTATTCAGCCCGGCTAAATAATGTTTTCTATGATAAAACTTTTTTTCAGCCGAGTTTATGCTCTGAAAATCTTACTTATCTGGCCCAAATTGATGTAAATTTTCTGTGGACGTAACGTATTGTGGTAAAATTGAAACCAAAACCTCATCGTCATGGGATACCAAAATGTAATTGCCTGTGGTTAGAGGTACACTTTCAGGCGAATTGAGAAAAACCTGTATTGAAAAAAAATATATTACCGATGAGTATTAAGTATAATCGAATCGTAAACCTACCTTGTAACCCTGTTTAAAGGTCCGACAGGTATAATCAAAATTATGTTCAAAGCCCATCATAAAAACAAACAGACCATTACGGGCTGATGACAAAACCGATCTTTGCGGATAGGCATTGAAGCCTTGATCAACATAACCATCATCCAGAGACCAATTGCCGGTCACATCTTTATATTGCGGCAATTCCGTGTCGAAATAATTGTTGTAATTGATTACGGTTTTATCCGAATAGCTGAGATAACTGGAGAGAGGAAGGTTATTAAAAAAATAAAAATGTACATAACCTCACATGACTCAAAAGTTTCTTTAGAAAAAAATATAATCAGCCAGGCTGAAAAAAGAGTTTACTTATAAAGTCTAACATTGGTCTAACTAATCAAAATTTAAATTTTGAGGTTATGTGTGATATTTTTGTTTTTAATATTTTGAATTACTTTGGATCACGGTAGATATCCTTGGGATGTAAGCCATTAAACTGATAACAAATTCCCTCATCGGTCAGGACATATTTAAAGAGGTAATGGCAAAAATAGAAACGGCCATTCCATTTACAAAACGGCAATGTGGTATTGGGTACCAATGCCAAATCCACCAGGGTTTGGGGTACATCTACCTCTAGGTTTTTGGGCATATACGGAGAATATTTATCCAAAACTTCACTTTCACAGATTTGCAGAGTTGCCACGAATTTTTGAATTCTATTGAAAATAAAAAATAAATCATTACTATTATTATTATTTTGACGGATCCACTTACTCTTCATCGGTTAAATTGCCGGCATTTTTAAAACTTTCGTATTCCTCGATTTCGGACTGGATCTTCTCGGCAACTTTTGTAAAATCAAAATCTTCATCACGATTCATTTTGATTTCCGGGCAAATGGTAATGGTGGGAAAGGGTATTTTACTAACCGGCACCAGGGTTTCATCGAAGCCCAAAATAACCGGTGAATCCAACCATTTCAAATAGGTATCCCACATCAAGGACATGGCAAAGTAAAATGAGATCAGCATCAGGACAATCCAATAAAATCTAGGAATAGACACAAACACACACACATAAAAATTTGTAATTTTGTCACATTTTCAGTTGTTGTTGTATTCACTTTTCATAAAACGGCCGATGTACTTCAAAAATATAACGTAATCCATGCACGGAAGTACTTTTCGAATATTCAGCCATAAGACCTTGACAGGCCGACCATCTTGTACCATATTTGATACGGGATTTAATAATAATTTCACTTGGCACATCACTGAGAGCTTGCGAAGTTATACTCATGTGTCGTGCCGGTGGTGTTGGCAACGATAGATAATCCGGATCAGGTTGTGGAAAATGAACCGCACCATTTTCAGCTATAAACATTTTGAACTGTTCGTAATAACGCGTACCGAGGCTATTAAACATTTCTCCAAATTTGTTTCGCCTTTTATAGCTGGCCAAGGTAAGTGTGACGACAACAGAGCCCAGCGTGGAAGGTGCAACTGTGTGACATTCCAATTACACCCTTGCGTATACCCAAATGCAGACTTTGTTGCCACAGGGGAATACAACCAAATTAATTGTGTTGCCTCCATGCACGTTACATTAGGGTGGTTGAAGGTAATAGGGAAAAATAAAATGTGACACGAAAAAAATTTTAAACCGGCCAAATGAATAATTTCCCTATAGACGTGTTATTCAGCTTTTTTGAATTGATGACTTCTTTACAAAAATTGTACTCAGCCAAGTGTAATTGAACATTTCCTCACTAAAATTTAATTCAGCCGGGTTTAAATGTAGATTTTCTTACGAAAATCATAATCAGCCCAAGCTGAATTCAACATTTTGTTATGAAAATTGTATTCAGCCAGGCTGAATAGGAGAATTTCGTAACAAAAATTGTATTCAGCTCCGGCTGAAATAATATATTCTAACAAAAATTATTTTCAGTCAGCTGAATAGGAGATTTCCTTTTAAAAATTCTATTCGCCCAGGCTGAATAGAAGATTTTCTATTTAAAATTCAATTCAGCCCGGCTGAATAGGAGATTTTTCTATTTAAAATTCTAATCAGCCCGGCTGAATTTAAAATTT
>NW_026875073.1:0-17238 GCF_032173495.1 Musca vetustissima
ATGTGGAAAAAATCATTATTTTTTTGAATTTAATGGTGAATTTGCAACTAGCATTTGAATAGAATATTTTTTCAGATTTGTGTTGAAAAAAGTTTGCAAGCAATATATACAAATAAACGATCCGTGATTGTGGACATCCAAACAACGTGAGTGTGCAATATTATACCAAGTGACCTCGCTTAGAGGTAAAAATCCCCAATAAGTTGTTCAGTATTATTACCACAGTTCCAAAAAAATTATAAATTAAATTTCATATAGTGATAAGTGCGAGTCGGTCGGTATTCGGTAATTGTAAAAAATCAATGAAAAGATTTTATTACGAATCTTTATTCACCTCTGTGCGTTTTTTGTATGTGCTGCTAATAAACAAACAAGAAATTTTTAGCACTTGTTCCCGTTCTGGAATTTTTATGATTTCTATTTATAACTTGTGGCTGAAAATTACGCCGGAAAAAATTACACAAAATTCTATGTGTGAAATTTTTGCAAGATTCAAATAATTACGAATAATTGCTGGCATACTTTTACAAATAAAACTACAATTCTTACTTCATACATATGTGGATAATAGAATCGTTTCAAAGCATTTCTGGTGGATACTTCAATATTATGCGTCAACAAATTAAGGTAATTATGACAGCTTTTCTTACCCTTTTATATATACTTCAATTCAAACTATTATTTAAGCTTTATTGTGGTCGTAAGCAATCATAGTGCAAGAACCGAACATTGAACTTTCCATCTTCATTTTTTTTTAAATAAAAACCAGTAAGGAAAGTAGTAGAGTCGGACTGGGCCTACTATATGATACCCTTCCTAACCCTATCCTAACTTAAATTTCATTCGAGCAGATTTAGAGCCGTCTGCGTAACATGGGGAAAATTTATGGAAAACGATTTACAGCAAAACTGATACACAAAACTGTGGAAGCTATATCTAAATCTGAACAGATTTTCACGAAAATTAAAACACACACCTTTCTAGACTTAATTCAGTACGCTATGCCAAATTTTGTGCAAATCGAAGGATATAAAGGGACTTTGGTGCACTATTTACTTAACATCGGACGAAAATATGTATGAGAGCTATATCTAAATCTCAACCGATTTTCACGAAATTTAACACACATCGTTCTAGACTTAATTCAGCACGCTATGCGAAATTTCGTGCAAATCGAAGGATACAAAAGGACTTTGGTGCACTATTTACCTAAAATCGGACGAAAATATATATTGGAGCTATATCTAAATCTGAACCCATTTTCACGAAAATTAACACACATCTTTCTAGACTTAATTCAGTACGTTATGCCAAATTTTGTGCACATCGAAGGATATGTAGGGACCTTGGTGCACCATTTACATAAAATCGGACGAAAATATATACGGAAGATATGTCGAAATCTAAACCGGTTTTCCCGAAACTCACCACTCATCTCTCTAGACTCAATTCAGTACGCTATGCCAAATTTAATGCAAATCGAAGGATATAAAGGGACTTTGGTGCACTATTTACCTAAAATCGGACGATGATATATATGAGAGCTATATTTAAATGTCAACGGATTTTCACGAAATTTAACACACATGGTTGTAGATTTAATTCAGCACGCTATCCGAAATTTCGTGCAAATCGAAGGATACAAAGGGACTTTGGTCCACTATTTACCGAAAATCGAACGAAAATATATATGGGAGCTATATCCAAATCCGAACCGATTTTCAGGAAACTTAACACACATCATTCTATAATCTATTAATTATGTGGGGAATTAGTTAGGTGAAAGAATGAACATTTCTCGGTATTGTTTGTTTCAAAATAAAATGGATTTTAAGCGTCTTTCCATAACTGTTGATGAGACATGGATCCACCACTACTCCAGAGCCAAAAGAACAATCCAAACAATGGACTGAAGCCCCAAAGAAAACAAAAACAATTCAATCCGCTGGTAAGGTTAATGCAACGGTTTTTGGTATTTGTTTGATTGACTATCTGCAAAAGGGTAAAACAATAAATTCAGAGTACTATTGCAACCTTTTGGAGAAAAACGTCCTGGCTTACAACACAAAAAATAGTGTTTCATCAAGACAATGCACCAGCACACAAGAGTGTTTCAACAATGGGTAAAATCAACGAATTAAAGTACGAGTTGCTTGACTACCCACCTTATTCTCCTGATTTAACTTCCAGTGACATTTACTTAACTTAAAAAAATTCCTTGCTTTCAAGCGTTTTACCTCAAATGAAGATTCAATTACAGTTGTAAACCACTACTTTGAAGACCTTGAGGAAAACTATTTTAATCATGGGATAGAATTGCTAGAAAAGCGTTGGACTAAGTGTATTGAACTTTCAGCAGTATAGTCGGATGGGGCCGACCATACCATATCCTACACAACTACCACGGAACTCTTACTTTCTGCGGATGTTTTTTTCGAGCCTGGGTAATATTTCGTCAACAGTACCTCTTCCTTAGACTGACATATTTTCCGAATATTCATTACAGCCCTGCTAATTACTAATCGAAATTCCCGTCACCGTGGGTTGTGTTGTGATGTTCGGCTTGTGACTTATAGATCGACTCGATAAAACACAACAAATTAAGTTTTCGGTCCAGTTCATCCCAAATTTTTTATGTATTCATCACCGAAAATTATAGGCGTTGTCCTTGACCATAACTGGAAACTCTTAGAAAATTTTAAAGCGATCAGCACTATATTTCTGCCCTCCAGTGTGGTAATGGGTTACTAAATTATATGTGAATACCTAAGCAACTATAAATATTTAAGTTTATCTCCCAGATCCGAATATAATTGGTATCAATTTAAACGCCAACCACTCCTCTTGGATATACTGTCAACTTCTTGGGTCTATGTCCTGCAGGGGTAAATATATATGCTATAGAATACAATTTTTGTAATTTTTCAAACAAAAGTCAGGATCCATTTGACCAGCTAAATATTGATCCATCTTTATCAAAACAGGCATGCTTATTCTTTGGCCCGATACCCTTCTCCATGCAAAAATTCTTTATGTTTGGGCCATAATTGCGACCTGTGGAGCAAACAGAAAAACCGAGAAAAATTAATTACTGGGCCATTTCATCCCCTTAATATTAAACGAGCTTTACCAATAGGGGTATTCATTGGTCAGAACCGGTTCTACATGCAAAATTTCGTGAAGATTGGTCCATAAATGTGGCCTGTATCGTGGTTACAAAATATAATCGACGGACGTACGGACACACATGTCTAGATCGACTCAGCTAGTCGAGATATGCCGATCGGTATACTTAAAGGTGGGTCTAGGACCAATATTTCGCGGCGTTACAAACACTTGGGGCTGCGCAAAGCTATAATACCCTGACAACATAGTTGTGTAGGGTATAAATATAAAAATTACAGCCAATTCGGTTGGAAAACGTGTACAAAATACTGAATATTGGGGGGTACCGTTATATAGGGGCTACACCAAAACGTGGACCTATATATCCTATTTTCAATACCAAACATCCTAGGAGTACTAGCATTGTCTGTGCAAAATTTCAGAGCTCTATCATAGATATCGCGGTCTGATTTCAACAGACAGATCGATAGTCGGACATGCGAAAATCGATTAATTTTATTTGATTTACAAAAACTGATTTCACTTGTTTAATCAGTGACCAAAACGTGTTCAAAAATAATATGATTAATTCAACTTCTAAACAATTTGACCACCATTTTCCATCGACCCCATCGAAATTTTACGTTTTTATTGGAGAATCGCAATCCTCCCCGAATTCCTTACATGTGGTACTTATTTATTTCATCTCTTGCCCATAGTGCTCTGCCTTAAAAAATATTTCTATCGTAACAGCCAGGCAGGGCTATATTGGCATATTATTTTAATTAATTATAACCGCACATAACAACCATTACTTTAACATAAAAGTCTAGGTCGATTTGGAATTTAACAAATCAGTATCACAGAAGCAATGCTTATTCGTGGACCACATCCACTTCCCCGTGTAAACTTTTACGTTGTTCTGTTATTAATTCCACGATTTTGTCGATCAAATATGAAGTGGTTGTAGCCGATGTGTGAGAGCTCGTATTGACATGGTGCACAATGATTCAACATGTTTTCTTCGTTTTATTTTTTTTATATCTCCGAAGACTTCAGCCAGAAAATTGCGGTGCACTACTTAGTATTGAACTCCTTCCCATCGTGATGGTTTGCCGAAGAAACAAGCGGTCTTTTGTTGTGCAATTCCTCATATACGAATAACATTCGCTTTTAATGTTTCTTATTTCGGGCTCGTACGCGTATATCCGTCATTCGTCACCTATAACGATTATATAAAAGCCTTTGGGTACCCTTCAGCAGACTGTTGTGCAGGGTATTATGTATTAGTAAAAGGAAACGAGATAGAAACACGGTTCCTTTTGAGAATATACATGGAATCACTTTCAAAGTCGATTATGTATGAATATCGAATATCGTATATTTAATTTCCTTCGAATTCATATAAATTGTGCTCCAAAGATGCTACTAGTCATAGGATCGATCGGTAGGATATTGTACACATACAAACAAACTCATTAGAGATGAACGTCTGTTACGTTTGGTTCAAATCGATATAGGATTTAAAGTTCTGTACTACAGCATGTAGTCGACCAGTCCGAGTTATATTCTTCCCTTACGGCTCTTCCCATACGGTTCATAAATCAAGGTTGTGTGGGTTCACACAGATTAAAATTCCCACGGTGTAATTTAAATCTAATGGTACATAAATTATTTTCTTTGGACTGGCATACCCATTAAACCGAAAAAGGCACATAAGGTCACACATACTTAACTGCAAATCTGTTAGGTTAATACGAATGCCAATCATTCAATTGGATTGACCCACAGAATGTTGAGACTTTGCCAGCAGATGAGTAAAAACAAAGAGATGAAATGCGAACAAATCTCAAATCAACAAATGTTGACGTCATTAGAAAATAAAAAAAATGGAAAAGCAAATCGAAAAAAGAATAACAAAGCAAACAAACAAATCGAGAAAAATTGCGAATAATAATAAAACGACAAATCGCCAAAAACAGATCAGGAACAAATTGTCAACACTTTTTTCTTCTTCTCGAATTTTAAATAGATTCGAATTTATTTGATAATAAATTGAAATGACGTCAAAAAACTGTGTATCAATTTTTTCATATCTTTTCAATTAAATTTGTGTCTATATGCTGCTGAAATGTGAATGGTTGTTCGACTCACGTGATGAACGATATTGAATTATGACAAGTGGGCAGACATCTATCTAGACGAGACAGAATGAGCAGAAAGGTACTATTTATGATAGAGGAATTAAAATTGGCAATTTGCTGAGTCTGTGTCTAAATACAAACGATGAAATTATTAAATAGTCGTGTTTATATTTGACATTTTGTTAATTTATGTGACAATTATAATAAAACATAAACTGAAAGTGGTGATGAAAGTGTTCGACAGTGTTTATGATTTGTAATCCAAATTATTAGGTTTAAAAAGAAATATATATTTAGTGATGGAAAATAAATAATTAGAAATAACAGCTTTCACAATAAACGACGATAAATTTATTTGCCAAATAATAATTTTATCGTCCTTAATTGTGAAAGTGGCTTAAGTCCATTTTAGGTTTTGATACATACCTTGGTTTTCAAGAAAAGTTTACAAGATACCAAGTCACAAACAAAGTTAATACCGCTGATTTATACATTTTATATTTCACAGGTTTATATTTTCCAAGTAACCGACTTTGTTCCTTTCCTTACTGCTTAAATTCAGCATATTTTCTTTAGCTGTAGAATTCTTTTTGCAATCAAAAATAGGTCAACTTATATATACACACATTTGTATCATCATCTTACATTATTGTGTCTGGTCTGTTGTCTGAATTAATTGTTAACAACACGCATTAATTTGCCAAATAAAACTAAGCAATTTTATGTTTGTGTTCTAATAAAATCGAGCATAACACGCGAAACAATATCAAGACAAGTTATTTTCTCGAACAGTCGGTTTGAAAAGTTAGCGTATAGGGACATAAACATTTTGCACAGACAAATATCTTTAGTCTATAATGGCTTACGTCATGTTTGATCCGATTTTGATATAACATATATATGTTTCGTCCGATTCAATTTAAATGGTAGACAAAAGACCCTAACAAACGGCGACTAAAATCACGATAGAGTTTTCAATATTTAGGATAGAGCTTTCGCACATATATTTCAACTATTGCCAGGGTGTTTTACATTGCAAATGGAAAAAATAATTCGTATATTATATGAAAGAAAGTGATGTGTCAATGTCCGATGTTAAATTGTAAACAAAGTACAGGTCGCATTTATTATCCGAATTGGATGAAATTTGGCATAGGTCACTTATTTGGCCAAAGGACGAACCCTATTGAAATTGGGAAAAATCGGTTCAGATTTAGATATAGCTCCCATATATATTTTCGACCGATTTAAGGTAAATGGTGTACCAAAGTCCCTATATATCTTGCGATTTGTAAGAAATTTGGTACAGCGTAATGAATTAGGTCTGGAATGATGTGTGTCAAGTTTCCTGAAAATCGGTTCAGATTTGAATATAGCTCCCATATATATTTTCGTAATGGTATACCAAAGTCCCTATATATCCTCCGATATGCACGAAATTTGGCAGAGCGTAATGAATTAGGTCTAGAATGATGTGTTTTATATATTAGGTTTAAGGTAAATGGTGTACCAAAGTCCCTATATATCTTGCGATTTGTAAGAAATTTGGTACAGCGTAATGAATTAGGTCTAGAATGATGTGTGTCAAGTTTCCTGAAAATCGGTTCAGATTTGAATATAGCTCCCATATATATTTCCGATTTTACGTAAATTGTGCACAAAAGACCCAACGTTTGTCCGATTGCCACACAATTTTGTACAATGAACTGTAGTTAACATAAATTAATCTTTGGAAAGTCTCTTTGAAATCGGTTCAGATTTCTATATATAGCTTCTACATATATAGTTTCGTCCGATTTTAGTTAAATGGTACATCAACATACTGAAGTTAATATAACCTAGCATGTGGAAAGTTTTGTTGAAATCGGTTCAAATTTGGATAGAGCTACCATATATATTTTCTCCCGATTTTAACACTAGATTGCCGAAAGCAGTCATTTTGACTGTTTTTCAATTTCAAGTACAAAAACAATTGTGTATATTATGACACAGCTTTTTAAAATTTGGTGACTTTTTGTACCACATAGAACTACGTTTATTAATCATAGTTGCTGCTCTCTCCCCTCTTTTATTACCGTATTCATATGTGCTATACCTATATTGCCTAAAAGCGGTCATTTTGACCTCTTGGGAAATTTTAAATAACCAAATGACTTTTTTATTGAATAAAGTAAATTTCTTATATGACCAGATCAGTGCAACAAAATCGAAACCCCTTTGCTACTCTAGAAACACAAACAAACACACAAATCGAGAAAAATAAATTTTATATTTCCAGTCGATTTCACTCTTAGAGTAAACACTTACTCTTTTTTGAACATTTTGTCCGCGCTCTTATTTTTCAAAAAGGGAAACTCGAGAGCGCTCCCACCGAAAACAAATAATAACAACATTTTGTATGATTGAAAATAATGTAAAAAATATAAAAAATAAGTTAAAAAATTTCTTTACGCAATAAAAAAAAATTTCAGAATGAGGTCATTTTGACCGATTTTAGGCAATTTAGGTATATACAAAATTCCAGTCTTTCTAGTGCTAAGTAAATGATGGACCAAAAACTCGAAATGTGGCCGATATGCACAACACATACTGAAATTAGTTTAACCTAATT
Organism: Musca vetustissima; assembly: GCF_032173495.1. NCBI lineage: Eukaryota > Metazoa > Arthropoda > Insecta > Diptera > Muscidae > Musca > Musca vetustissima. Next base: position 7,861 of record NW_026875073.1, read on the forward strand.
AACCTAATAACACATACTAAAATTAGTTTAACCTATCCTGCGACAAGTTTTGCTTAAATCGGTTTAGATTTCGATATAGCTTTTATAACAAACTCCTCATATTTATTAGATATTTATCTAAATAGTGAACGGGTGTCCAATTGATATTTGCTTTAAATTGATTTACATAATTCTGTCCCATTGTAAGAAGCAACTCTTTATCTGACCAAATAAAAAATATAGTATAGGTTGCAGAATGACATGTTTATGGATCCAGTTTCATTTTACTGGTCCTTCAAAAATGCGACGTCTGTTAGGATTCATCTGTTGAATATACACAAAGTGGTGAAGGGTATCATATAGTCGGCCCCGTCCGACATTTCTACTTTCCTTACTGGTTTCTATTTTGATTTTATTGTTTCTTCTTATTTGTCTTGTCTCGTTTCTCCTTAATTAATTATATGCTCCTATTCTTCTGCTTTATTAGAACAATCATATAATGTTAATCATTCAATTGGGCTTGTTTTTCGTATGAACACTTGTTTTATATATTGTATTTGGCATTTATATCAAAATAATTTGGAAAATACATATGCGAATTTTTTAAAACAAATGCAGAGTGTTTGAAATAAAGAAACAATGGAATGCAAAACCACACACAATGGAGTGATTGGAAAGTTGCCGGTTGTTATCAACATAAACAGTAGTAAAATAAACGGTTGCAAAACTATCAACCGAAACAAATCACAGCCAAACATTGAATGGCGATTGTGGTGGTTGTGTTTTTCTTGGGAGGAATACATTTGTTTGTCAAAAAGGGAAAGAGAGAAAAATAAGTGAAAATAGTGATAAAGCAGAGCAAAGTAGGAAAATAATTGTAATATTAATGAAAGGTTTACATTTTTAGAAACAATAGTGGCTTTCTTATGATTTCCGGACTTCATTCTGACTTCTGTACATTCCGATTTGTTCACGCTCCTCTCGACGTTTCTCCTCTCTCCTTTTCTCCCGATAATTTCGCATTACGTATTGCTACTGTCTGTAGGGTTGCCCTATACGCTGCGTTTTTCACATTAGTAACATTACGACACTTCTAATCGTACCATGGTATTCTTGATGGTGGTTTTTGGTACTCAAGTGTTGCTTTTGGATTGGCCAATCCTTTGGAATTGTGCTTCTATACTATTATCGGGACAAGGAGTGATTTCGTCAAGCAGTTGAGTAAGTTGAGCGGAGTAGGCTTCTGCTAACTGTTGTGTTTGCAGTTTTTCGACGTCGAGTTTCCGTGTTGTGTTAGATCGCACCTTGGCTGTTTTACATTAAGACGAGTGCGAATATCGGCTGCTACAAAGTAGTGGTCCAAATCAATATTCGCTCCTCGGATCTATCGAACGTCTAAAACACTGGAAACACAACATGATCGAGTTGATTTGTGAAAACTTGGAACTTGATCATTTTCTGCTATAATAAACTTACATCCATATAGGGGGTAAATATGGGACTAAAAAATCAAACTGCCGAAATTGGGTTGGCACCATTCTATGGGAGCTATACAAACAGGTAAACCGATCTTGAAAATTTTAGTTAGGAAGATTTTATATCCATTGAGAACCAGAAAATCCAGAAAAAAAAACGCCCCAAATGCTGAACTTGGGCCAGTATTTATAATTTTTGAAGAGAGATTTTCTACTCAACATGAATTCAAAATATAAAATTACAGCCAAGTTGATGGAAACAACTCCCAAAATTTGGGGGCTACTCTAAAAAGTAATATTATATTTTTGTAAGAAGATTTTCTACACAAATATAACTCAAAATACCATCTGATTAGGTTAAAAAAACGTGCCCAAAAGCTGCTCTAAAAATTGGACCAACATTGTTAATTTAACCCAACTCTACCCAATGTGAACACAATCAAATTAGTTGAAAAACGTGATTTAACGTTGCAATATGCCCAATATTAGGGAGTATGAGGACTAACCTAAAAAGTCTACAGATATATCCAATTTTTAATACCAAACATCCTAGTGGTGGATGGTATAACAATTATTACGCTTCCCTAAGGAAAATATTACATTAAATCTTCCAATACATTTTTTCCATTCAACGAAGTGTCTATCTCATGTCAATGACCATTTTATCTTACAATTTGTTTACAATTAGTTTTACGAAATTTATAAGAAAAAAAAAACACAAGAGTTCCCTTGTTCTCCATTCCATAGAGTTGTTGTGTATCCAACATATGATCAACTGTATTGACATTGATGGGGTTCAAGTCAATGTAGTAGCTAATGATGCCTCCGCCTCCCCAAGATATTCATCTTCGAGTTGTTCAACTTATTTCTCCTTCAGTGTTTATTTAAGTAGAATTTTTATTCTGTTAGTAAGACTTCGGCAACCGACAAACTCTTTACGCAATTGATCTGGAAAAAAATTGAATGGCGGCATGACGACACACAATGTTTTTGGGAGAAGCTCCAAACTTAATTTTCTCTTTTAAGTTTCCAACTATGTACTTTTTGTGTGGCGTTTGGGTGTTTGTTGGCGATCTCTATTGGTTTAAATGATTTGTAGCATATAGCCATAATATTGTTTATAAGCAAACTTGTTATTTATTAATTGATGTCTCACAGAAGGCCAAGTGGACTGGAGCTGGATGTAAAAAGTATCATTTTATGGGTGGTGTGTGTTGTGCGTTTGTGTGTGGGGAGGTCAATATTGACCAAATGTTCAAAATGATTCTGTAAATATAAAATTTAGTTAAGTGCGTCAAACAATCGATTGAGGCGATGATAGATGTGGTTTTAAATAGGAATGATCAATATGGGTAGAGGGTGTTTGAAATTATTTTGTATATTTTTGGAGACCAACAAGTTCATCGTAGTAAATTTATTAATTTTATGCCAAATGTTTAATTTTATACAAACATGTCCTTTATAAATGTGGATTCATTCTGTGAAACCCAATCTCTTTAACCCCAGTCTTCAACTATTCTTAGAAAATTAAAAAAAAATAAATATAGGTTGTTTTTGGAATATTAAAAAAAAAAATACACTATGTACAAGAAGGAAGGGCTAGTCACTCGCTCTATTTATTTTTGGAACAAAATAATTCTCGCATTTTCCATTTAAAAACAACAGAAGGGGTTAACATATGTAAAGTGACATTTATGGAAAATGACAGCCCACTGACATTTACCACAAGTGAATGTTGAGCCCCTTTCAACTAAAACACGACACAAATTACTAGGGATTGATGAAGAAAAACAGGGTGTAAAAATACGCACCCAGCGCAATGACAAATGAGTTTAAAATTACAACAAAAGACACACACAAAATGTTGTTACAGGTATGACTCTCAGCATATGAAATAATTTTCGAAAACTAGTAAAAAATATATAAATGCAATGAAAAAATTTCTTATTTGTGTTATATAAATAATCAATTTTTCAAGCACTATAAGCTCATTTATAGTACGTGAAAAATTAATTTCAAAAAATCCACTCCCTGTATAGTTCCCAAAGTAAATAGAAAACAAGTAGAAAAGCGTTAAGTTCGGAATATTCCGAACATTGGATACCCTCCACCATGGGTATACTGACAGGTACATGAAATTAAAATATAGGGAATATACCAAAAAAAGTGGACCTATACCGACATTTCTTTAAACCGATTTGTGTAAACCAAATACAAATTTCAGCAATTTTTAATAGAGATTTTTCTAAAAACACTAAAAAGACCGATATTGGCGGCCCATTGTAGGGTGGAACATCCCCAAAATACTGCAATTTAGCTTACCCAGGTTTTATTTCGGTGGGTTGGGTGCAAGCTGCGATACCTAAAGCGGGACCCATATTGATGATTACATGCCTAATTGAGTACGGATATAGCTCCAGTTCGAAACTAATATTTTTGCATCACTAAATATTTACACTAAATATTAAAAATAAAGAAAATCGGTAGTTATCATTATATAGGGGCTAGACCTAACTGCGGGCCGATAGAGTTCATTCTCGAACCTCACGTTCTAGTTTTTTATTTCGTTATCACCCGCTGGTAGATTGTTTACAACAAAGTCTTAGCGGACCAAATCAGATAATTATTTCAATACAAACAAGTGAAAAAGGCGTTAAGTTCGCCCGGGCCGAACTTTGGATAACCTCCACCATAGGTATACTGATAGTTACCTGAAATGAAAATATAGGGAACATATAAAAATGTAGACATATAATGACAATTACACCCATACAAATTTCAGCAATTTCTAATGATTATTTTTTCTTAAAATCTCAAAACCCCAACACGCATTTTTAGGGTGGAGAATGTGTATAAAATTCAAAAATACTGCAATTTACAGGATAAAGTTTTTAGTTATAGGATTTAAACCTAAATGCGGACCGATATATGTTATTCTCCAACCTGACGTTCTAGATTTTTATCTCGATATCCTCCGAAGGTTATATGTGGGGCTATTCCAAAACGCGGAAAAAATCAGTTACCTATTTCAATATAAACCAGTAAGGAAAACAGGAAAGTCGGACTGGGCCGACTATATGATACCCTTCACCACCTTCAGATATATTCTACATATGTATCCTAACATGAAATTGAACGAACTTAAATATGTGGTCTTTATCTATAAATGCGCCGACTAACAGATTTTGCGTATAAATGGACTAAACGATTTAATCATTTAATTTTTTTCAATCGAAATAAATGTTGTCTGATCACTTTCAACAAAAGACCATAACGTCATTCTAGTCTCAATTTTATACGTTGTGAAAAATGTCCATAAAATCGGATGAAAATATATGTGGGAGCTATATCTAAATCTGAACCGATTTTCATGAAACCTAGCACACATCATTCTAGACTCAATTAAGTAAGCTATGCCAAATTTTGTGAAATCGAAAGATATATAGCGACTGTGGTGCACAATTTATATTAAATCGGTCGAAAATATATATTGGAGATATATCTAAATCTGAAGTGATTTTCACGAAACTTTACACACATCACTCTAGACTTAATTCGGTACCATATGTCAAATTTCGTGCAAATCGAAAGATATATAGGGATTTTGGTGCCCCATTTACCTTAAATCGGACGGAAATATATATGGAAGCAATATATATAAATCTGACCCGATTTTCTCGAAACTTGGCACACGTCATTCTGGACCTAATTCACTACCCTATATAGGGACTTTGGTGCCCTATTTACGTTAAATCGGGCGAAAATATATATCACAACTATATCTAAATCTGACTCGATTTTCTCGAAAGATATATATGAACTTTGGTGCACCATTTACATAAAATCCGACAAAACTATATATGGGAAGTATATCTAAATCTGAACCGATTTTCATGAAACTTAGCATACATCATTCTGGACCTAATTTCGTGCAAATCGACTCAAAAGTAACCATTTGTCTATCTCGTTTCCTTTTGCCTGTTACAAACATATGTACAAAGACATAATACCCTGTACCACAGTGTGGTGAAGGGTATAAAAAGGGGACTATCCACAAAAGACGGCGCATATAAATAATTTTTGGGAGGGAGATTTTTTACCAAATACGACTACAAAATACTAAATTACAGCGAATTCGGTTGGAAAACACGCTCTTGAACCTCAAATTACCGAAAATTAGCGGTACCCTTATATGAGGGCTATGACTAAACGTGGACCGATGTAGCTCATCTTCGAACTTGACCTGCCTGCAGACAAAGACAACCCTATGCAAAATATCAGAGCCCTATCTCAATTCCTTCAGAAAATAACGTGATTACAACCGACGGACGAACAGACAGACATACATAGTTAGATCGTCTAAGAATTTTACCCTGATCAAGAATATATATACTTTATAGGGTCGGAAATGAATATTTCGAAACGGAATGACAAAATTAATATACCCTCCATACTATGGTGGAGGGTATAAAATGGTGGTTATAAGGGGGCAAATATTAATATTTTTAGAGGGAGATTTGTTATTTATAATTTTCAATACCCAATAGGAACTTAAAGTACTAAATTACAGCCAATTCGGGGGAAAATCCGGTCAAAACCCCTCAAAAACTGAAAAAATAATATACCCGCCATACTATGGTAGAGGGTATAAAAATCATTCTTAATATTCTTAATGAATCGATGCTATCTATAATCCTGTTAATAATTTCTTGTGGGTATAACTGTAATTTCTTCACAAAAAACTACCCAACTCAGTTCTGAATACTAAGAAATATCTGACAGCAAAAACAAAAAACACATCCACAAACTGACAAAGAGGATTCATTTAAATATGAAAAGCTACAGCAAAAAAGTCTGCCAAACATATGTGGAGAGGTATTCACACACATGTTTCGTTCGATACCTATACTCCCACAATACACAATTGTTTATATATGTACTCGTATGTATTTTTTGTAGTTTATAGAACGTGAACACAAGGGGTTACCAGAATAAATAAAAAAACACTGAAACCAAAACAAAACAGAGAAGAAATTCAACCAAAAAATTAAATTTAAACTAAAGTGAACTAAACTGAAGGTAGTTGGCACTACACTACATCAGCAGCATCCACAAACAAATATTAGGGTATTTCATTGAGACTATAAGCAAAACAACAGCAGCAACAACAACAAATACAGACACTATTTGAATGTGCTTGCTGGCATTAACCTGCAATTGCATAGTTGAACCATAATAAAATCATTTATTTAAAAAATCCACACCTATAGTAGACCTTGACGAACTATTTTTAAAAAATCCATGCCTATAGTAGACCCTGAAAAATATTTTTAAAAAATCCACGCCTATAGTAGACCCTGAAAAATATTTTGAAAAAATCCACGCCTATGTAGACACTGAAAAAAAAATAAACAATCATTGAAAAAATATTTATTTAATATCTACGCCCATTGTAGAACCTAACAAAATATCTAAGAAATCCAAGCTATTGTAGATAATGAAAAAAATAAAATATATTTTATTCACGTCTATTGTAGACCCTGAACAAATATCTTTAAACAAATCCAAGCCTATGACAGACCCATAAAAAATATTTGACTTGACAAAAAAAATTTAAAATCCACGACTTTTGTAGACTCTAAATACATATTTGTAAAAAATCCACAGCTGTTATAGACACTTTAAAAATGTTTGAAAAAATCATGAAGGACCTTTAAAAAATATTTTTCAAAGTTCCACGACTTTGTTATGGACCCTCAAAAATGTTCTTAAAAATACAAGCCTTTGTAGTCTCTAGAAAAATATTTTTAAAAAATCTAAGACTATTTTTTTAATTCGCGCCTATTGTAGACCCTGACGAAATATTTTTGAAAAACTACGCCTTTATAGGTTCCGAAAAAAACATAATTTAAACAAGTGAAAATAGCATTAAGTTCGGCCGGGCCGAACTTTGGATACCCTCCATCATAGGTATACTAACAGAATTCTACTAATTCTACAAAGCGATTTATGTACACCAAATATTTTCCTAAAAACCCCTAAAAGTGGACCGATATTGACGAAGCATGTTAGGATGGAACATCCCCAAAATACTGCAACTTAGAGGTTACAGTTATATAAGGCCATCACCAACGTACACAGTTTTTATTTCGGGATGTTGGGTGGAAGCTGTTCGTTCAATATGAAAATGTTCTTTGCAGAAAAAATGAGTATGAGTACGTCCCTGAAGGCGATTCCTAAAGCGGGACCTATATTGATTACATCGCATAGGAATTAACGAGCATATGTAGTTATCATCATATGATAACTACATATGCTAAATATTAAAAATACCGAAGATCGGTAGGTAGGTATATGGGGACTAGAGCTAACTGCCTATATAGTTCATTCTCGAACCTCGCCTTTTATCTCGATATCCTCCGCAGGTAGAATGATTACAACCAAGTTTTAGAAGCAAACCCAAAACGCGGAACAAATCAGACAACTATTTTAATATAAGCCAGTAAGGAAAGATCAAAAATCGGACGGGACCGACTATATGATACCCTTTGCCACTTTGGTACATACAAAAGATGTTCATATGTACAATATCCTTTGGAATCGGACTAAATTAACTGCGTACATAGATATTAAAACTAAATTAAAACAGCCCATACAAAAACCAATCTGAAATTTATGAAAAATTTAATGTCAATGCTCCATTTATAGAAAATCGAACGAAACTTTATGGGAGCTATAACTAATTCTGAACCGATTCCAACATAACCGAACCGCATACATAAATTTGGACCTAATTCAGTACGCTGTGCAAAATTTTGTGCCACTCGGCCTAAATGTGACTTTTTGGTTCTCCATTTATACCACCAAAACTTGACACACATCAATCTAGACCTAATTCAGTACTCTGTGCAAAATGTTGTCTCAATCGGACCAATACATAAAATCGGACGAAACTATATATGTTAGCTATATCTAAATCTGAACCGTCTGCAGCGAAACTTCGTATACATAAATTTGGACCTAATTCAGTAGGCTGTGCAAAATGTTGTGCCAATCGGCCTAAATTTGACAGTTTGGTGCTCCATTAACATAAAATCGGAAGAAACTACATATGGGAGCTATATCTAAATCTGAACCGATTTTTCCAAATTTCAAAGGGTTCGTCCTTGGGCAAAATTTGTGATATGTGTCAAATTTCTTTCAAATCGGATCATAAATGCGATCTGTACGTCGGACATGCATAAATCGACTCAGAAAGTGATTCGATGCATATTCTCAGAAGGAACTCGATTCATTTTGCCTGTTACAAACATAAGCACAAAGATATACTACCCTGTACCACAGCGTGGTGAAGGGTATATGTTAATAATTTTTGGGAGGGAGATTTGTTAACATATACGACTACACAAAAATCAAATTACAAAGAATTTGGTTGAACCCCAAAATACCCTATACCCTTATATGGGGCCATCCAAAAAAAAGGGACCTACATTTATAATTTTGTAGGAGAGATTTGCTACTCAGTAAGAACTCAACGAACCAAATTTCAGCGAATTCGGTTGAAAAACGCGCTTAAGAACCTCAAAATACCGAAAATTGGGGGGTTCCCTTAACGTGGACCGATATAACCCATCTTCGAACTTGACCTGTCTGCCGACAAAAGACGACTCTATGCTAAATTCTGGCGATCTATCTCAATTCGTTTAGACGGTAGAGTGATTAAAATAGACAGATGGGCATGCTTAAATCGTCATAGAATTTCACGCTGATTAAGAATATATATACTTTATGGGGTCGGAAATGACTATTTCGATGAGTTACAAACGGAAAAACAAAACTAATATACCGTCCATAAAAAAAAAAAAAAATATTTTAATTTGAAAAAATTCTCGCTGTAAATTTTTTTAAATATTTTATAACCCTT
>NW_026875074.1:0-17449 GCF_032173495.1 Musca vetustissima
GTTGTGCAAAGTTTCGTTAAAATGGGATAGTTCGTTTGCACGTTATTATAAAATATTATATAAAGTTTTGACCATTTTGTCGGGGATGTACCAGTGGAGTGGACCATCTTCAAACTTAATCTAGGCTTGGCGAAGGTAATAGGTTGTGCAAAGTGTGGTTAAAATCGGAAATTCCATTAGCATGATATTGGATTTATAAATATTGAAAATTTTGACCCTCTGTGGGGGAAGTACCAGAAGAAGTGGACAATGGGTTCCATCGGCTGTACAAAGTTTTGTTAAAATCGGATAGTCCGTTTGCATGTTATTATGAAATTAATTTTTACCGGCAGAATTCATATCGGCAATAAGCTGAAAAGAAATAACAAAAGGCAAGACGTACGAGAAAACCTGTTTTTCTGAAATGAGTCTCTGGCAATGGACAATACGACTATGAATGAGGTTATGCCAAAGACAAAGGTATAACGAAAACAGGGAGACAAACGTCCGCATGAAAAGAGAATCCGACATTTCATACGCACCAACATATTATAACGATAAGTAATGTTTAGATGAAATCGGTAACTCTCTTCGAAAGTTATCGTTCACACCAGCCGCCACACAGACTGACATCGATTCCAAATTGTCTTTAACCAGTATATCGATGAGCCTAATTTTTGCCGTATTAAAGTGTATATACCCTCATTTTCCATAAAGCTGAGGGTATAAAAATTACTGACTGAATGTTTTAGGGATCGGGAATAATGATCGCCAATGTCCTGATGACTACATCGGAAAATATTGTAATTTATTTAATGTGTAAAATACATTACAAAAAAATCCCCACCCGCCATGACCCTTCATCTGGAACAATAAAAACAAAATAACTTTAATTATTCTAAATTATCACCACCCCAACTCCAAAACAATTTCAACATTTTTCAAAATTTTCCCTCATTCGCAAAATAATGCACCATGTTAACAACTTCCTGTTGGCAATTTTTCATTAAAATTATAATGACTGGTTTGTGCAAATATCTGGGATTAACTCATTCACTTTTGCTTCGCTTCGTTAGTTTTTTTGTTTGGATGACGTATGAAAATGTGCAATCCTGTTGGCAGCAACAGAAGAAGAAAAAAAAAAAACGACAACGGATATCCGGTAGAAAGTAAGAAGAAGAAGAAAAAAACGAAATTAAACAATAAAGTAACAGGGTCATGAGTAGTGTTGCGAAAGTAAATAAGTAACTTGGCATTAAACGAGTCCGTTTATTTTTCGTAGAGGGTAAGAAAATTAATGTGAGCTAAGAAATTCAGTTAGGAACAATGTAATTATGTTTGAGAGAGACAAAACGACAAATGAAGTAAACATGGAAATATAGTTTCTATAAGTTCTTTGGAACTCAATTGTAAATTTTCTGTGAGAATAGATATTGAAATCTAGATACACTTCGTTGGAAAATGCGGTTAGGATAATCAAAATACTTAAAATTGAATAGGGCTTGCCAAAAACATACTCGTAGACCTATATTGAAAATTGTCCACAGGGATGTTTCTGATACTCTGAGAGCTCAAAATGCTAAACTGCAGCCACTTTGCGATAATGTGACTAGGACCCCAATGGAGCGGACCTTTATATGAGAGCTTTTATTAAAAAATGGCCCTATATTAAACATGTCCTTCCCGATGTCATGGAACTCAAAATGCTGACTTACAGAAGGTGTACTATATACTATCAAAATACTATAAGTAGACTGGTGTGCCCTAAAAGGTATATGAGAAAACCATAGATCTATGATGATACTTATCCCTCTGAGAAGCTTGGAATGTGTATCATGAATTATCGATATATTAAAAATTTTATACGTTGGACTATCCAAATGCTAAAAATGGTATTTTGTCATCTGAGCAGCTGAAACACAACATTACAGACACTTCGGCTACAAAATTATATAAATACCTTCAAACATGTGTTTGAAAACATGTGTTATTATCCCACAATGCGGAATGCCGATTTACAGCCACTTTATGCGAAAAGTGTAGCATAGATCATCAACACATTAAAAACCAGTAAGGAAAGTAGTAAAGTCGGACTGGCCCGACTATATGATACCCTTCACCACTTTGGGTATATTGTACATATGTATCCTAACATGGGAAAAATTTATGGAAAACGATTTATAGCAAAATTGATACACGCTATTCGGTACGCCGCGTTGTTAAAAATATAATCTATATGTGGGAGCTATTTTTAAATCTGAACCGATTTTCACGAAAATTAACACACATCTCTCTAGACTCAAATCAGTACGCTATGCCAAATTTAGTGCGAATCGAAGGATATAAAGGGACTTTGGTGCACTATTTACCTAAAATCGGACGAAAAAATATATTAGAGCTATATCTAAATCTCAACCGATTTTCACGAAATTTAACACACATCGTTCTAGACTCAATTCAGCACGCTATGCGAAATTTCGTGCAAATTGAAGGATACAAAGGGACTTTGGTGCACTATTTACCGAAAATCGGACGAAAATATATATAGGAACTATATCTAAATCTGAACCGATATCCACGAAATTTAACGCACATCATTCTAGACTTAATTCAGTACGCTGTGGCAAATTTCGTGCAAATCGAAGGATATATAGGGGCGTTGTTGCATCATTTACATAAAATCGGATGAGCATATACATGGGAGTTATATCGAAATCTCGACCGATTTTCCCGAAACTCACCACTCATCATTCTAGACTCAATTTAGAACGCTAGGCCAAATTTTGTGCAAATCGAAGCATATAAAAGGACTTTGATGCACTATTTACCTAAAATCGGACGAAAATATATATGGGAGCTATATCCAAATCTGAACCGATTTTCAAAAAATTTAACACATACCGTTCTGGACTTAATGCAGTACACTGTGCCAAATTTCGAGCAAATCGAAGTATATATAGAGACTTTTTACACCATTTACCTTAAATCGGGCGAAAATATATATGGGAGCTATATCCAAATCTGAACCGATTTTCACGAAACTTAACACACATCATGCTACACCTAATTCATTACGCTGTACCAAATTTCGTGCAAATCGAAAGATATTTAGGGACCGTTAATGTAAACGGTCCCTAAATATCTTTCGATTTGCACGAAATTTGGTACAGCGTAATGAAAATATATATGGGAGCTATATCTAAATCTGAACCGATTTTTCCCAATTTCAATAGGGTTCGTCCTTGGGCCGAATAAGTGACCTATGCCAAATTTCATTAAATTCGGATTATAAATGCGACCTGTACTTTGTTTACAAATTAACATCGACAGACGGACGGACATGCATAAATCGACTCAGAAAGTGATTCTATGCATATTCTCAAAAGGAACCATGTGTCTATCTCGTTTCCTTTTGCTTGTTACAAACATATGCACAAAGACATAATACCCTGTACCACAGAATGGTGAAGGGTATAACCAGTGAGCGGAGCAGTATAGTTTGACGGGGCTGACCGCCGCATACCCTACACAACTACCATACAAAGCTAATTTATGCGGATCTATATTCTGAGCCTGGGCCCGGAATATTTTCCAAATCTTGTAAAAATTTGTTCACTTTAGGTTTTGGTTGATTTGACCCTTGGAATATTGACCGATCATCATCTAAACAGCCGTTCTAAATATTTGTTCAGATCCCCTTCACCGTGTAAATTATGTGATGTTTTGTATATAATAATGGCCTCTAGAGTTATTAGAAAATCTGACACAAATAAAGTTTTCAGTACATTCGAACCACGAACATCACCGTAAATCAAAGGCGTCGTCATTGACTATAACCGGAACTTGGTCCATTTGACCGGCTAAATATTGACCTATCTTCATCAAAACGGTCATGCTTAAATCTTCAAAGCTTGTCTATAGAAGACTCCCTACAGCTCGTCTATAGAAGACTCCCTACAGCTCGTCTATAGAAGACTCCCTACAGCTCGTCTATAGAAGACTCCCTACAGCTCATCTATAGAAGACTCCCTACAGCTCGTCTATAGAAGACTCCCTACAGCTCGTCTATAGAAGACTCCCTTCAGCTCGTCTATAGAGAAGACTCCCTTCAGCTCGTCTATAGAGAAGACTCCCTTCAGCTCGTCTATAGAAGACTCCCTTCAGCTCGTCTATAGAGAAGACTCCCTTCAGCTCGTCTATAGAGAAGACTCCCTTCAGCTCGTCTATAGAGAAGACTCCCTTCAGCTCGTCTATAGAGAAGACTCCCTTCAGCTCGTCTATAGAGAAGACTCCCTTCAGTTCGTCTATAAAGAAGACTCCCTTCAGCTCGTCTATAGAAGACTCCCTTCAGCTCGTCTGTAGAAGACTCCCTTCAGCTCGTCTATAGAAGACTCCCTTCAGCTCGTCTATAAAGAAGACTCCCTTCAGCTCGTCTATAAATAAGACTCCCTTCAGCTCGTCTATAAAGAAGACTCCCTTCAGCTCGTCTATAAAGAAGACTCCCTTCAGCTCGTCTATAAAGAAGACTCCCTTCAGCTCGTCTATAAATAAGACTCCCTTCAGCTCGTCTATAAAGAAGACTCCCTTCAGCTCGTCTATAAAGAAGACTCCCTTCAGCTCGTCTATAAAGAAGACTCCCTTCAGCTCGTCTATAAAGAAGACTCCCTTCAGCTCGTCTATAAAGAAGACTCCCTTCAGCTCGTCTATAACGAAGACTCCCTTCAGCTCGTCTATAAAGAAGACTCCCTTCAGCTCGTCTATAAAAACTTCATCCAGCTCCAATCTATGAATACTCCTACCAGATCAAGCCTATAAAGTCTCCTATATTTTGAAGCGCCGTAGCTATCGTAGATAATCGATTCAAACTCTCCCTCTGCTCTTTCTTGTTATAATTAACCTTCTCCCCTTTTCTTTGAAATTACAACTCAACAATTTTTTTGTAATTTGTACAACAATTTAAATTACATTTTGTAATTCTCTGTACATTTGTATTTTTTCTTTCCTGTCAAATCCTATATGTTACAATTTCAGAACCAGTAAAAGAGAGCAACACCAACAACAATAGTAGTTAAACATAAATTAGCCCAACCGAGTATGAAAATAACTCAAAAAGAAAATTAAACTAAATTACAAAATTACACAAAGTGCTGAGCGTATTAATGCTTACGCCTTATGTATATACGGAGGAGAGTGGATAATGTGGATAATGGTTGAAATGGAATACAAACAAAAAATATATTAAAAATATGTTAATTGCCGAATAAAAGAAAATTAATAAAATAAATTTTGTTAATAAAATATATATTCGGAACAAAGAGTTCATAACAACGATTTTTTTAAGATGTATGTAATACAACTGGAAATAAAATATACAAGTTGTAACAATTATAAATCACAACACACAGAAATGGCTAATAAAAGAGATAATTACAGCTAATTAAATTTAAATGTTCCGCTATTATTATTACTCTGGAATGTCAGAATATCAAATAAAACGAAGCAGAAACTTTTCAAAAAAGCCTAATAGACACTCTCTGTGTGGTAACTGTTAAATATGACTAAAGAAATAGAAAAACCAGTAAGGTAAGTACTAAAGTCGGACTGGGCCGACTATATGATACCCTTCACCACTTTGGGTATATTCGACATATGTATCCCAACAGACGTCGCCTATTCGAAGGACTATTTATATTAAATTTAATGAACTCAAATATGTGATATTTATCTATAAGTGAACCGGTTAACATCAATCCATACACATCCCTTTCTATAACCTATGATAAATTCAATTTATTTCGAGCTGATTTAGAATCGTTTGCGTACAATGGGACAAATTTGTGTCAATTGATTTATAGCAAACTTGATAAACGCTATTCCGTATGATCCTCTGTTCAAAATTTAATCTCAATCAGACCCGTTCGAACCAATTTAAACCAGTAAGGAAAGTTCAAAAGTCGGAGGGGGCCGGCTATATGATACCCCTCACTCTCATATATGACTATATGATACCCCTCAGATAGCTCATATGTACAATATCCTTTAGATATAATAGACATAGAATCTTTGGGGGACAATTGAAATTAAATCAGACGAAATTAGCTGCGTACATAGATATTTGAACTAAATTAAAACAACACATACGCTCTGAAATTTATGAAAAATTTACATATTTGCAACATTTGCATAAAATCGGACAAAAATATATGAGGGAGCTATACCTACATTTGAACCGATATATATATATATATCTGAACCTATTTTGACAAAACTTCTCGGATGTTAACCTGTAGTAACTTCAAACAGGATGCAAAATTTAGTCTCTATCGTAAAACATTGACTGTATGGTGTTCCATTTACATAAATCGGACGAAAATATATATGGGAGCTATATCTAAATCTGAACGGATTCCTAAAAAACTTTGCATACATCCATCTGGGGCAAGTCAGTACTCTGTGAAAAATTTTGTCTCAATCAGACCAATATTGGCTGTATGGTGCTCCATTTGCATAAAATCGGCCGAGACATCTGCAAAGTTTCATCCAAATCGGATCATAAATGCGACCTGTCTTTGTTCACCAAAAATAACGGACGGACGGACATGCATAAATCGACCCAAAAAGTGATTCTATCCATATTCTCAAAGGGACCATGGGTCTATCTCGATTCCTTTTGGTTGTTGCAAACATATGCATAAAGACATAATACCCTGTACCACAGTACAGGTGAAGGGTATAAAAAACGCAATAACGTCATTCTAGCCTCAATACTTAATTACTTAGCGCAATACGACTGACTATGTCGATGTCCACGTATAAATTGTGACGCTCGTTGTTTATTCTACGCCGATATTCACCGTCGACGCAGATCGGCCCGTAGATCTTTCGTATAATTTTTCTTTCAAACACCCCAAGAGCTGTCTTATCAGCTTCTTGTAAAGTGTGAGTTTGGTATAGCGGCAGGTGACCTTGTTCCTAAACTGCTTACTTAAACCATAGTAGCATCTGTTGGCCATCACAATCCTTCTCCGAATTTCACAACTGATGTCATTCGTTTTATTTATGACGGCACCAAGGTATGTAAAATATTTAACTATCTCGTAGCTGTAGTTCTCAAGTTCCAATGTTGGGAGATATATCTAAATCTGAACCGATTGTCACGAAACTTTGAACACATCATTCAAGACTTAATTCAGTACGCTATGCCAAATTTCGTGCAAATCGAAAGATATGTAGGGATTTGGTACACAATTGACCTTAAATCGGACGAAGATATATATGGGAGCTATATCTAAATCTGAACCGATTTTCACGAAATTTGGCAGACATCATTCTAGACATTATTCATTACGCTGTGCCAATTTTCGTGCAAATCGAAAGATATATAGGGTCTTTGGTACACCATTTACCTTAAATCGGACGAAGATATATATCGGAGCTATATCTAAATCTGAACCAATTTTCACGAAACTTTGCACACATCATTCTGGACCTTATTCATTACGCTGTGCCAAATGTTATATATGGACTTTGGTACACCATTTACCTTAAATCGGACGAAAATATATATGGGAGCTATATCTAAATCTTAACCGATTTCTCCCAATTTCAATAGGGTTCGCCCTTGGGCCAAACAAATGAGCTGTGCCAAATTTCATTCAATTCGGAGCATAAATGCGACCTGTACATTGTTTACAATTTAACATGGACAGACAGATGGACGGACGGACGGACGGACGTGCATAAATCGACTCAGATAGTGTTTCTATGCATATTCGCAAAAGGAACCATGGGTCTATCTCGTTTCCTTTTGTCTGTTACAAACATATGCTCAAATACGTAATACCCTGTACCACAGTGTGGTAAAGGGTATAAAAATTGGACCTGTATTTATAATTTTTAGTTGAGAGATTTAGTAAACAGTAAGAATTACTTTTCCAAATTACAGCGATCGGTTGGAAATCGAGCTCAAACCTTCCAAAATACTGAAAATTGGTAGCTACCGTTATATGGGGGCTACATAAAAAGTGGACTATATTTATAATTTGGTATCCATTTTGTACTTTTTATGGTCGGAAATGATTATTTCGATGAGGTACAAACGGAAAAATAAACTTAATATACCCCTTATACTATGGTGGAAGTTATAAAAATATTCTGTAAAAATGAATGGCAAAATGTATTATTTAATCCACGCTTAAAATTTAGAAAAATATTATTTTTAATATTCTTCAACATTATTCTTCAAAGAATCAAAATTCATATTGATTATATGGTACTTTTTAAATTCTGATCCAAGCTGAAATTATTTCCTGAAAAATTAATTTGAATTATCTTTGAAAAAAAAATATCTTTAAAAAATCTGCGATAGCAAACATTTTTGTATGTTTTATTTCAGCTATTGAAATGAATTAAAGAAATAAATTTCATATTAAATTCAAATTTCATTCAAATTTGAACATCTTGTTACACCTCGACACTATACATTAGGTAATTTCGTAGACATCCACAAAGAATAAGGATAAATGTACATTACATATGACAATGGTTGTACATATGTCATAAGTTAGTGGTTTGTATAAGTCGGCACCACTTACTGACACTCTTATACTTGTTTCAGAATCAATTATTAAAAAAAAAAATTCTAAGAATCTTTTCAAAAATTTTAAAAACAAAAGGTCAATTGGATATGATGGGTTGACTTCGTTCAAAAAAAATATCTCACTAAATCTGATCTAAATTAAATAACAAAAAAACAAATTTTTGAAATGTTTTCAACTTTTGAGGTTATGTTGCTGTTGCATTTCATTATGCATGTGGCAGATTTAACATTTTAAATTGAACCAATATTTCGGATTTTGTGTTGGTAGTTAACATCTCGTAACTCAAGGCTTATGTCAGTATTTTGGTTTTGCCTTTCACCAGACTTGCATAAAAGTATGGGGTTTTTACAAAAGTTATGTTTTTGTTGTTACTAAACTCTTTGTTCAGCAATGGCTATGCCTTACACACTGCAATATGCGATATGTATCAGATATAGCAAATTTATTTGAGATTCAATCGTTAGTAGAGATAAAATAAGAATAGAAAATGCATACAATTTTTTTTTTTAATTCTCAATTAAAAAAATTAAAATTAATCAAGTCGTATACGTGTTGTCAATACGTATACGTTCACAATTCCTTATGACGTATACGTGCTGTCAGTACGTATACGCTCAATGGGTACTCTACTTTAATATCAACTGTATTCTGTGAAAAAAATTTGGTTCAGATTTATTTTAAAATATTTTTTTGAAGAACCAAACAGGCGTGAATTTATTTAAAAATATTTTTTGAAGAACCAAAAAGGCGTGAATTTATTTAAAAATATTTTTTTGAAGGACCAAAAAGTCGTGAATTTATTTAAAAATATTTGTTCGCCATTGTAACCGATTCTTTAAGGTAACGATAAATTAAGGTAAATCAAATTCGTCTCTCTCCGATTTTTAATAATAATTCCCATTTTCTTTATCTTTTTTGTTAACATAAAGTTTTGTTTTTCTCTTTTGCACCTCATAAAATTATTATGAACGATAACTTTATTTTTTTGTATTTGGTCGATGGAGAACAAAGTACGAAAAACCCCCTAACCAAAAAATATGTATTGAATACCCAAAAAGAAAAGTACACACAATGCCATATGGAATTTATGTTATTGTGGTCCCTTCAACCGTATGTTAAATGCACTTTAACCAGAAAAATTTGCTAAGCAACCATGTGTAGATATCACAAAGTTATATTTCAAAAAATAAATGTATGTGGGTGTATGTTTACATTAGTAAAGTGTATTTTAAAGAGTTATTGTAGCAACAGTTCTGGTCAATCTATGGCAAACAAATTTATTTTTATAGGTTAAGTTTATACTAAAAAGCAAACATTAGGCTAAGGATTATATTCATTTGGACATTGAAATGTCAAATTCTAATCGAAAAGGTATATGCTAGTAAAACCTTCCTTCCTTGAACTCATTCTGTCCATTACTGACACCGGAAGGAAATTCATATTACATCTGGCATTCTATGTCGAATGCCAATTGGGCGTATGCGTGCTGACAATAATTATACGCTCCAAATATATTGTGACCTTTCAATGGACCAATAAGGCGTGGATTTATTCAAAACCAGTAAGGGAAGTAGTAAAGTCGAACTGGGCCGACTATATGATACCCTTCACCACTTTGGGTATATTGTACATATGTATCCTTACAATTGTATGTCAATGGTCCCTCGAAGGAACAAAGACATGAGTCTTTCGGCAACCTATGATAAATTTAATTTTATTCGGGCAAATTTAGAGTCGTCTGCGTACCATGGGACACATTTATGGGAAACGATTTATAGCACGCTATTCGGTACGCCCACTGTTAAAAAATTAATCTCAATCAGACACCCGTTTAAAATACATATGGAAGCTATGGCTGCATCTGCATGAATTTCAGCAAAACATACTACCGACATTCAAGTCTGAATTTAATACGTTGTGCAAAATTTCGTGTTAATAGGACACCACCATTTATGTAAAATCGGACGAAAATCACGAAACTAAGTACACATCATTCTAGAGTTGATTCAGTACGTTATGCCAAATTTCGTACAGATCGAAAGATATATAGCGACTTTGGTGGACCATTTACATTAAATCGGACGAAACTATGTATGGGAGCTATATCTAAATCGGGACCGATTTTCACGAAACTTGGGAGACATCATTCTAGGCTCAATTCAGTACGTTATGCCAAATTTTGTGCAAATCGAAAGATATATAGGGACTTTGGGGCACCATTTACATGAAATCGGACGAAACTATATATGGAAGCTATATGTAAATCTGACCCGATTTTCTCGAAACTTGGCAGACATCACTCTAGGCTTAATTCAGTACGTTATGCCAAATTTCGTGCAAATCGAAAGATATATAGGAACTTTGGGGCACCATTTACATGAAATCGGACGAAACTATATATGGGACCTATATCTAAATCTGGACCGATTTTCACGAAACTTGGCAGACATCATTCTAGGCTCAATTCAGCACGTTATGCCAAATTTTGTGCAAATCGAAAGATATATAGGGACTTTGGGGCACCATTTACATGAAATCGGACGAAAATATATATGGCAGATATATCTATATCTTAACCGATTTTTACGAAACTTAGCATATATAATTTTAGGCTTAATTTAGTACGCTGTTCCAAATTTCCTGCAAATCGAAAGATATTTAGGGACTTTGGTGCACCTTATATCGGACGAAAATATATATGGGAGCTATATCTAAATTTGACCTGATTTTGACGAAACTGAGCGCACATATTCTAAGCTTATTTCTGTACGCTGTGCCAAATTTCCTGCAAAATATATATATTGCGCTGATCGCAGGTATATATATACCTATATATATGGGAGCTATATCTAAATCTGATCCGATTTTCACGAAACTTAGCACACACCATTCTAGACTCAATTCAGTATTCTGTTCCAAATTTCGTGCAAATCGAGAGATATATAGAGGCTTTGGTGCACCTTATACTGGACGAAAATATATATGGGAGCTATATCTAAATCTGACCCGATTTTGACGAAACTTAGCACACATCATTTTTTTTCAAGGACCAACAAGGCTTGGATTTACTTTAAAAATATTTTTTTAAGGACCAACAAGGCGAGGATTTATTTAAAAATATCTTTTCGTGAACCAATGTGGCATGGATTTATAAAAAATATTTTTTCAAAAACCAATGAGGCGTAGATTTATTTAAAAACTATTTCTTGAAGGACCAACAAGGCGTAGATTTATTTAAAAACTATTTTTTGAAGGAGTCGATCTAGACATGTGTGTCCGTCCGTCTGTCCATTATAATTTGTAAACGCGATACAGACCACAGTTTTGGACCAATCTTCACGAAATTTTGCATATAGGGTGGGTTCTGGCCAATGAAGACCCCTATTGTTTTTGGTAAAGATCGGATAATATTTAGGGGTATGAAATGGACCAAATACTTTATTTTGGTCTGATTTTCTAGTCGCTCCACAGGCCGTAATTATGGTCCAAACATTTTACATGGAGAAGGGGATCGGGCCAAAGAATAAGCATGATTGTTTTGATAAAGATCGGTCAATATTTGGCGGGTCAAATGGACACTAACTTTTGTGTGAAAAAATACAAAATTTGTATTCTATGGCGTATGTATTTAATACTGAAGGACATAGACCTGAGAAATTGATAGTATATCCAAGAGGAGTGATTAACCGTTAATTTGATACCAATTACATTGCCGTATGTACTCGGATGTGGGAGTTACACGTAAAAATTTACAGGTGCTTACGTATTACTGGATGGCAGGTATGGTCAATGACGCTGATCGCAGGTATGGTCAATGACGACGCCTATAATGGTCAATGACGACGGCGATGACCGCATAAACAATTTGGGATGAAGTGGACTGAAAACTTAATTTTTTGTTTTTTTTTTTCGAGTCGATCTATAGACCACAAGCTGAACATCACAACAAAACCCACGGTTAAGAGAATCTGGACAAATAAATAGAAGGGCTCATGTCAGTGTAAGGAAGAGGTGCTGTTGATCTCTAATCGGTGAAAAGGGTGCAAATATTACGAAATATTCCCCAGGCTTGAAATAAACATCCGCAGAAATTTAGAGTTCCGTGGTAATTCCATAGGGTATTGTATGGTCGGCCCCGTCCGACTATACTGCTTCGCTCATTGTTTTAAAAATATTTTTTCAAAGGAATATGGTGGAGGGTACAAACATTTGTTCACTTTAAGCATTTAATATCGTAATAATTTGGCATTTATTTTGAAACCCCTACAGAAAAAGTAGTCATTACGATTGTCATTGTCGATTTTCTCTTTACTTACCAGTTCCGAAACTATGTATGTCTTGCATTATTTTCAATATTCCACTTTCGCCCCAAAGCCTCATTGTTTCATTTCAACAAATTTGCTTCAAGATTGCATATCAAATTTTGAAATTGAAAAGAAAAATTACAACAACAACAGCAATAGTGAAAACTCACAAAATCATTACACGTGACACTTGCCACCTTGCAAGTGGCCGTATAATAAAAATGTGTATCGTTGTTGCTGCAACACGCTTCACTACTTGACTACTTGGCAGATATCTACCAACAGCAGGAACAACAAGCAGCAACACTTGTGTTAAGTTGTTGACTTGTTCTTGTTATAATTGATGTTGTTGTTGTTGGAGTAGTTATTTTTGTCACGGTTATTGCGGTAACTGTAACGTTAGCGGTAATGGCTATGGCCTCATAAATGGTCTTACCATCGTTACGATACGTTTCCTGTTTTCCTGCTGCAGGCATGTTTACTTTCAAGTGGTTGTAAATGAATGTCGATGTATGAGTGAGAATATGTGTGTGTGTGTATTGTACGTTTGTCTGCGGTAACGAAGAAAATTTGTTTGGATCGGTTGGTTCGCTTCATACATTGATGTCATTAATTAAGTGCGAGTGAATGAGACTCTGAAATCATTTAAAATCCTCAAATATGTGCAAAAAGATATGCAACAGCAAACAGGACTTAACAGATACATATATACGGGCAAACACATACACATACCTACATTGTGTATCGGCATATATAGATGTGTATGGAGATGTACGCATTATATTTCTTGTTGTATGAGTATAATGAGTAAATTGTGTATTGCATGTATGGTGGTGTGTGTGTGTGATAGTTGGTGTATATTGCAAAGAGTCCTTATCATCATCCACATCCGCATACACAAAACCATAGCCGCCACACCAATATCTTTATATAGCCTTCATCCTATGGGATGTTGTGGGTAACATTTTACAAATTTTGTGGTTCGCTGAACGTCAACACATACAGTGGTTACAGAGTCTATTGTAACTGTAATTTTTCTAAGGACCATCCAAGGCGTGGATTTTTAAAGAAAATTTTTCTAAGGACCATCCAAGGCGTGGATTTTTTAAAGAAAATTTTTCTAAGGACCATCCAAGGCGTGGATTTATTAAAGAAAATTTTTCTAAGGACCATCCAAGGCGTGGATTTATTAAAGAAAATTTTTCTAAGGACCATCCAAGGCGTGGATTTATTAAAGAAAATTTTTCTAAGGACCATCCAAGGCGTGGATTTACTAAAGAAAATTTTTCTAAGGACCATCCAAGGCGTGTCTTTGTGCATATGTTTGTAACAGGCAAAAGGAATCGATATAGACCCATGGTTCCTTTTGAGAATATGCATAGAATCACCTTCTGAGTCGATTTGCGCATGTCCGTCTGTCCGTCCGTCTGCCCGTCCGTCCATGTATTTTTGTTAACAAAGTACAGACCGCATTTATGGTCCGATTTGGAGGTTCAGATTTAGATATACTCTCATACATAGTTTTGTCCGATTTCATGTAATTGGTGCACCAAAGTCTCTATATGTTTTGTCATTTTGGACGAAATTTGGCATGGCATACTGAACTGAACCTGGAATGATGTCTGCCAAGTGTCGTGGAAATCGATTCAAACTTGGATGTAGCTCCCATATATAGTTTCGTCCGATTTAATGTAAATGATACACCAAAGTCCCTATATATCATTCGATTTGCACGAAATTTTGTATGGCATACTGAATTCAACCTGGAGTGATGTCTGCCAAGTTTCGTGGAAATCGGTTCAGATCTAGATATAGCTCTCATATATATTTTCGTCCGATTTAATGTAAAAGGAACACCAAAGTCCCTATTTACCTTTCGATGTGAACCAAATTTGGCAAAGGGTACAGACAAGCTTGAAATGATGTCTGCCAAGTTTCGTGAAAATCGATGCAGATCCAGATATAGCTCCCATATATATTTTCGTACGATTTTATGTAAAAGGTGCACAAAGGTCCTTATATATCTTTCGATTTGCACCAAATAGTGTACTGAATTGAGTCTCAAATTATGTCTGCCAAGTTTCGTTAAAATCGGTTCAGATCTAGATAGAGCTCCCATATATAGTATCGTCCGATTTAATGTAAATGATACACCAAAGTCCCTACATATTTTTCGATTTGGACGAAATTTGGCATGGCATACTGAATTCAACCTGGAGTGATGTCTGCCAAGTTTCGTGGAAATCGGTCCAAACTTAGATATAGCTCACATATATATGTTCGTCCGATTTAATGTAAAAGATACACCAAAGTCCCTATATACCTTTCGATTTGAACTAAATTTGGCAAAATTTACAAAATTGAGCCTGAAATGTTGTCCGCCAAGTTTCGTGAAAATCGGTTCAGATCTAGATATAGCTCCCATATATAGTTTCGCCCGATTTAGTGTAAATGGTGCACCAAAGTCCCTATATATCTTTCGATTTGCACGAAGTTTGACATAACGAACTGAATTGACCACAGAATGATGTCTGCCAAATTTCGTGAAAATCGGATCAGATCTAGATATAGCTCCCATATATAGTTTCGCCCGATTTAGTGTAAATGGTGCACCAAAGTCCCTATATATCTTTCGATTTGCACGAAGTTTGACATAACGAACTGAATTGAGCACAGAATGATGTCTGCCAAATTTCGTGAAAATCGTTTCAGATTTAGATATAGCTCCCATATATATGTTCGTCCGATTTTTTGTAAATGGTGCACCAACTTCCCTATATATCCTTCGATTTGCACGAAATTCGGCATATCATACTGAATAAACCCTAGAACTATGTGTGTTAAATTTCCTGAAAATCGGTTCAGATTTAGATATAACTCTCATATATAGTTTCGTCCGATTTCATGTAAATAGTGCACCAAAGTCCCTATATATTTTTCGATTTGCACGAAGTTTGCCATAACGTACTGAATTGAGCACAGAATAATGTCTGTCAAGTTTCATGAAAATCGGTTCAGATTTAGATATAGCTCCCATATATATGTTCGTCCGATTTGTTGTAAATGGTGCACCAATGTCTCTATGTATCCTTCGATTTGCACGAAATTCGGCATAGCATACTGAATAAACCCAAGAACTATGTGTGTTAAATTTCCTGAAAATCGGTTCAGATTTAGATATAGCTCCCATATATATTTTCGTCCGATTTTAGGTTAATAGTGCACCAAAGTCCCTTTAAATCCTTCCATCGGCAAGAAATTTGGCATAGCATACTGAATTGACTCTAGAATGATGAGTGGTAAGTTTCGAGAAAATCAGTTCATATTTCGATATAGCTCCCATATATATTTTCGTCCGATTTTATGCAAATGGTGCATCAAAGTCCCTATATATCCTTAGATTTGCATGAAATTTGGCATATCTTCCATGTGTATTTCGAGCAGGTGTGTGATTAAGATTAAATGCTATAAATCGTTTTCCATAAATTTGTTCCATGGGACGCGGACGACTATAAATCTTCCCGAATGAAATTAAATTTAGCTTAGGCTGCAGAAAGACCTTCGAGGGAACATGCATAAAGACCTTCGAGGCAATTGTAAAGATACATATGTACAACATACCCAAAGTGGCGAAGGGCATCATATAGTCGGCCCCGTCCGACTTCACTAACTGGTTTATTTATAAAATAATTCCTAATTCTTTAGCACTTCCCCACAGTGCAGTGTACATACCGTGACTACCGGCACTGCTGTTGCTCACATAACGTTACTTGAATATTCATTCGGTTTGTTGTCGATTCCGATGTCTTCATCGTCGTCGACGTCGTTATTACGTTGCTTCTTATTGAAGTTAAGTCCAAAAGGAATATAAGCGATCGTACATATAGAATAAACTGAACGAGTTATAGTTGGGTAAGTCACGGGTATGAGTATATATATTTCACTGTGTGTGTATGTGTGTATCACTTATGTGTGCAGTTGGGGTTGTGTGCAATACACCAGATTGTGTTAAACATTACACAAGTATTCTTGTAACTTAATTAAAAAATGTTGCTTAATTAAATGATAACATCTAAAAACCAAAAATATGTGCAATTTTCTCATTTTCCCCCAACCACCACCAACAACGCCGCAATCTCTGATATCCCTCCCGTTGCAGAGTGGGAACCCCAAGTGCCCGCCAAGTGTTCATGCATAGCCATACTGCATGTCGCCATGATTTTTATTTTATAAAAAAACACGCACACACAATCTCACACAGATAGACACCCATACACACAACTATTTCTATTAGAACCATTGAACTGGATTTTATTTTTTCGGTTGGTGGTAAAGATGTGAAAAGCGGCTTGTAAGCCGGAGCATCTAGTACAAAAATGTATCTGTGTGTGAGTGTATCTAAAAGTTATACCATGTGATTATTTTATTAAGTAAATATGAACACATTCGAAATGATTGACTGCAACTCAAATAAGTGCCAGCGAAAGATTCAGTGTCTATTAGTGTAAGAGTATGTAGGTGTGTGTGTTTGTGAGTTGCATGTGTGTGTTCTACTTCTATAAACAT